>NC_134362.1:145352201-145445309 GCF_048569485.1 Anomaloglossus baeobatrachus | reverse complement strand
ATCAAGAAAATACACCATTCAATAAAAAATTTTTTTAAACTTAGGGAGTAGATAGGAAAACTCTGTTGTGTCAGGTTCAAATCCTGCCGATTACGGAGATACGCTTGCTTCTTCTCGAATGCTTCATTCATTTGAAAAACTTTATTGAATGGTGTATTTTTTTTTATTTTGTGTGTATCGATTCATAGGTTCAAGTCACTCTCCCACAACAGGTGCGTGTGATCATTGGATCGGTCCTTTACAGCATCTCTGCCCCTTCTGTTGATCATCCGGCCTGCTGCAGTGTCACATGTGTGTAAGGTATCCTATTTAAAACAAGAACCTGAATTTCTGTTTTGTAAGAGATTTCTCTCTCTCTCTCTTTCTCTCTCTCTCTCTCTCGCACATCGGACTCTGCACCGCGCACAGGGCTCTGCACCGCACACAGGGCTCTGCACCGCACACGCGCACAGGGCTCTTCACCGCGCACGCGCACAGGGCTCTGCACCGCACACGCGCACAGGGCTCTGCACCACACACGCACAGGGCTCTGCACCGCACACGCGCACAGGGCTCTGCACCACACACGCACAGGGCTCTGCACCGCACACGCACACATATGGCTCTGCACTGCACACGCACATATATGGCTATGCCCCGCACAAGCACAGGGCTCTTCACCGCACATGCCCAGGGCTCTGCACCGCACACGCACACATATGGCTCTGCACCGCACACGCACAGGGCTCTCTAGCACACACGCACACATATGGCTCTGCACCGCACACGCACACATATGGCTCTGTACCACACACGCACACATATGGCTCTGTACCGCACGCGGCACTCTGCACTGACCCCTCCTTATCCCCATCCCCATTGGGAAAACATGTAGGGAGTACTTACCCAGCCGTCCTTGGTCCCCGCCGCTCCTGCACGTTCGCTTGTCTATGCTCTGGCCATATCGGCACAGTTGTGACGTCACCGCTGTGCTGAAGAGAGCACAGACAGCGGGACAGTGATGAAAAGCAGCGCTGCGCTGCTTCTCATATGCACTTTCAAATGTACCGGCATCTGTGATCTGCGATGCCGGTACATTTGAATGTGCGATCCTGAGCAGGGGGCCCAGTGCTGGTGCTGATACCACGGCAGCTGCCGCCAGGCCCCTCCCCCAGGTCACGGATCCCACAGCAGTGCAGGGGGAGGTTACGGGAAGAGTAAATGCGGGGGAATATGTCGGAGGCTGCAGAGAAGGGGGGCGGGGCCCATCGCACTGTACCCGCCCAGCAGGGAGGCGACATGCTGTTCCAGATTTGCATGTCAACATGGCCTTGCCCATGTTGACATGAAATGACTGGAAGCAGCAAAATCGCGGCAGGAGCGGTCACATGACCACTCTGAGCCGGGGAAGAGGAGCTGACAGCAGGGCAGGTAAGTGCTCTCTATCTACTTACCTGCCCCAATGTAGCCCAATGGGGAAATAAAAAAAAAGTCAAAATAAGCCGGATAACCCCTTTAACCGTACCCAGGATGACACAGGGGTAGGTAGCAAAGTCTTTGCTGATCCAAGATCTGTTCATCTTGGATAATTTTTAGAAAAACAGTAAGCAAGGATTACTCCAAGCGGAGTCTCCCTTTTTTCCAAGAATTGGGCCACACAGACACCCACACCTTCAGTGGCAGCACTTGTGCCCTGGTTGTACACTTCACAGGTAGATATGCATCAAGCACATTCAAAAATACGCCATCCTTAACCGTCTCTAGGATGACACCGGGGTAGGTAGCTAAGTCTTTGTTGATCCCAGATCTGTTCAGCTTGGATCATTTTTAGAAACACTGCAAGCAAGGGTTACTCCAAGCGGAGTGTCACTTTTTTCCAAAAATTGGGCCACACAGACATCCAACCCTTCAGTGGCAGCACTTATGCCCCAGTTGTACACTTCACAGGTAGATTTGCATCAAGCATATTCAAAAATACGCCATCCTTAACCGTCCCCAGGATGACACCGGGGTAGGTGACTAAGTCTTTGCTGAACCATGACTTGTTCATCTTGGCTCCTTTTTAAAAACACTGCAAGCAAGGGTTATTCCCTTATTCCCTTTGTCGCTTTATGTGTAATAACAAATCCCTTGTGATTAATGGTGAGGATTCTTTCAACATTCGATCCTTCATTAACTGTGCTTCGACACATGTGGTTTATGTAGCCACATGCACACTATGCGTTAAAATATATGTGGGTTGCACTTCGAGAGCCTTGAGAGCTAGGATCTCTGAACATGTCCGAATCCCGTCAGCAGCCCTGGATAGTAATTCTTTAAATTATGCAGCGTTGGTTAAAAAGCGTTCATTATCTGGTCTCACTAGGCATTATATTGAATGTCATTCAGCGGATTTTTCATCATTGAGGATCACGGGTGTGGAGTCTGTGCCTAGACCCCCCCGTGGGGGTGACTGGTTTCAGGCTCTCTTATTAGCTGAGGCCAAATGGATCCTGCGGCTGGATTCAAGATACCCAGGCGGTTTTAATTACCGCTCGGATCTGCGATATATTTTCTGATTCCGACTTCTCAAAAGTTTTTTACCAGCGGATGGCATTCGGTATATTTTCTTCTTTACATCCATTAGAGGAATTTTCTCCCTTTATTGATGAGCGCATGAATTGTAGTTAGCCGTAATGCAGGTTTATATTGGTATTTGCCATGTTTTAGAAAGGGAAAAGGGAAAAAAAGAAAAAAAAATATATACTTATTTTTTTCTGTCAAAGGAATCTTTTTTTTTTTTTTTAAGGAGCATGACATATAGATGAAAATGCATGTGATTTGAGATCAATTTGTGTCCCGGGATGAATATTCCTCTCTTTAGTGAATAATTATTTGTTTATATACACGCACGGAGAAATATGTATAGGTAAAGAAAAAATAAAAGATTATTAATGAAGCAGTAAAGAAATAAAAAATAAAAAATAAAAAATAATTCTTTTATATACGTTTTTTCATATAATCTATGAATATATTGGAGGTTATGTGCTTACATTTGAGAATTCTCCTTTTCTGATATACACATGCATTTTCATTAGAACTCTTGCCCATCTGATGATGATGTGATTTAATATAAGCTGTCTTCATACCTGATTGTTCATTCATGCATACATTTGTATATTCACTGTCATATTTATGTGGTTTTGGTGGTCTGGACGGTGGGATTAATGACTTGTTTCATTATGATTGATGTATTCAGTTGTGTTAAGTTGATATGTATATATTTTTATATAGTCTTGCTAGATCATCCTTTTGCAATTATGTATGAAGGTTTACACCCACTGCCAGTTGTTTGCAATTAGTGATGGCCGGCTTTCCTTCTGTGTCCACATAGTGAGTTAGTCTATTTTAGTAGCTGTGTGGTGTACATGGATTACTTATGATTAGGGACTCTTTGCTTTTAATATGGAAGTCCGAAACGCGTAAAGTTTCCATGGGATAACTCACTCCTTTTGTTTACACGGATGGAATCTTTTTAATATTTGCTAATAAAGCTTTGACATTTTATCCACAGGAGTTTGTGCCGGATCCTTTCCTCTTTTTGCATTTATTCCAAGCAGAGTCTCCCTTTTTTTCAAAAATTGGGCCACACAGACACCCACCCCTTCGGTGGCAGCACTTGTGCCCCAGTTGTACACTAACCAGTTAGGTTTGAATTAAGCACATTCAAAAATACACCATCCTTAACCGTCTCCAGGATGACACCGGGGTAGGTAGCTAAGTCTTTGCTGAACCATGACTTGCTCATCTTGGATCATTTTTAGAAACACTGCAAGCAAGGGTTACTCCAAGCGGAGTCTCCCTTTTTTCCAAAAATTGGGCCACACAGACACCCACCCCTTCAGTGGCAGCACTTGTGCCCTAGTTGTAAACTTCATAGGTAGATTTGCATCAAGCACATTCAAAAATACGCCATCCTTAACCTTCCCCAGGATGACACCGGGGTAGGTAGCAAAGTCTTTGCTGATCCCAGATCTGTTCTTCTTGGATCATTTTTAGAAACACAGTAAGCAAGGATTACTCCAAGTGGAGTCTCCCTTTTTTAAAAAAATTGGGTCACAAAGACACCCACCCTTTCAGTGACAGCACTTTTGCACCAGTTGTACACTTCACAGTTAGATTTGCATCAAGCACATTCAAAAATACGCCATCCTTAACCGTCACCAGGATGAAACAGGGGTGGGTAGCTAAGTCTTTGTTCATCCAAGATCTGTTCATCTTGGCTCCTTTTTAAAAACACTGCAAGCAAGGGTTATTCCAAGCAGAGTCTCCCTTTTTTTCAAAAATTGGGCCACACAGACACCCACTCCTTCAGTGGCAGCACTTGTGCCCCAGCTGTACACTTCACTGGTAGATTTGCATCAAGCACATTCAAAAATATGCCATCCTTAACCGTCCCCAGGATGACACCGGGGTAGTCAGCTAAAATCTTTGCTGAACCATGACTTGTTCATCTTGGCTAATTCTTAAAAACACAGTAAGCAAGGATTACTCCAAGCGGAGTCTCCCTTTTTTTCCAAAAATTGGGCCACACAGACACCCACCCCTTCAGTGGCAGCACTTGTGCCCCAGTTGTACACTTCACAGGAAGATTTGCATCAAGCACATTCAAAAATACGCCATCCTTAACCGTCCCCAGGATGACACCGGGGTAGGTAGCTAAGTCTTTGTTGATCCCAGATCTGTTCATCTTAGATCATTTTTAGAAACACTGCAAGCAAGGGTTACTCCAAGCGGAGTCTCCCTTTTTTCCAAAAATTGGGCCACACAGACACCCACCCCTTCAGTGGCAGTACTTGTGCCCCAGTTGTACACTTCACAGGTAGATTTGCATCAAGCATATTCAAAAATATGCCATCCTTAACCGTCCCCAAGATGACACCGGGTTAGGTAGCTAAGTCTTTGCTGAACCATGACTTGTTCATCTTGGATCAATTTTAGAAACACTGCAAGCAAGGGTTACTCCAAGCGGAGTCTCCCTTTTTTCCAAAAATTGGGCCACACAGACACCCACCCCTTCGGTGGCAGCACTTGTGCCCTAGTTGTACACTTCATAGGTAGATTTGCATCAAGCACATTCAAAAATACGCCATCCTTAACCGTCCCCAGGATGACACAGGGGTAGGTAGCAAAGTCATTGCTGATCTCAGATCTGTTCATATTGGATCATTTTTAGAAACACAGTAAGCAAGGATTACTCTAAGCGGAGTCCCCTTTTTTTCCAAAAATTGGGCCACACGGACACCAACCCCTTCAGTGGCAGCACTTGTGCCCCAGTTGTACACTTCACAGGTAGATTTGCATCAAGCATATTCAAAAATACGCCATCCTTAATTGTCCCCAGGATGACACAGAGGTAGGTAGCAAAGTCATTGCTGATCCCAGATCTGTTCATATTGGATCATTTTTAGAAACACAGTAAGCAAGGGTTACTCCAAGCGGAGTCTCCCTTTTTTCCAAAAATTGGGCCACACGGACACCAACCCCTTCAGTGGCAGCACTTGTGCCCCAGTTGTACACTTCACAGGTAGATTTGCATCAAACATATTCAAAAATACACCAAACTTAACCGTCCCCAGGATGACACAGGGGTAGGTAGCAAAGTCTTTGCTGATCCCAGATCTGTTCATCTTGGATCATTTTTTAGAAACACAGTAAGCAAGGATTACTCCAGGCGGAGTCTACCTTTTTTAAAAAAATTGGGTCACACAGACACCCACCCTTTCAGTGGCAGCACTTTTGCCCCAGTTGTACACTTCACAGTTAGATTTGCATCAAGCACATTCAAAAATACGCCATCCTTAACCGTCCCCAGGATGACACAGGGGTAGGTAGCTAAGTCTTTGTTCATCCCAGATCTGTTCATCTTGGATCATTTTTAGAAACACTGCAAGCAAGGGTTACTCCAAGCGGAGTCTCCCTTTTTTCCATAAATTGGGCCACACAGACCCCAACCCCTTCAGTGGCAGCACTTGTGCCCCAGTTGTAAACTAACAAGTTAGGTTTGAATTAAGCACATTCAAAAATACACCATCCTTAACCGTCTCCAGGATGACACCGGGGTAGGTAGCTAAGTCTTTGCTGAACCATCACTTGCTCATCTTGGGTCATTTTTAGAAACACTGCAAGCAAGGGTTACTCCAAGCGGAGTCTCCCTTTTTTCCAAAAATTGGGCCACACAGACGCCCACCCCTACAGTGGCAGCACTTGTGCCCCAGTTGTACACTTCACTGGTAGATTTGCATCAAGCACATTCAAAAATACGCCATCCTTAACCGTCCCCAGGATGACACCGGGGTAGGTAGCTAAGTCTTTGGTGAACCATGACTTGTTCATCTTGGCTCCTTTTTAAAAACACAGTAAGCAAGGAGTACTCCAAGCGCAGTCTCCCTTTTTTTCCCAACAATTGGGCCACACAGACACCCACCCCTTCAGTGGCAGCATTTGTGCCCCATTTGTACACTTCACAGGTAGATTTGCATCAAGCACATTCAAAAATACACCATCCTTAACCGTCCCCAGGATGACACCGGGGTAGATAGCTAAGTCTTTGCTGAACCATGACTTGTTCATCTTGGCTACTTTTTAAAAACAAAGTAAGCAAGGGTTACTCCAAGCGGAGTCTCCCTTTTTTCCAAAAATTGGGCCACACAGACACCCACCCCTTCGGTGGCAGCACTTGTGCCCTAGTTGTACACTTCATAGGTAGATTTGCATCAATCACATTCAAAAATATGCCATCCTTAACCGTCCCCAGGATGACACAGGGGTAGGTCGCAAAGTCTTTGCTGATCTCAGATCTGTTCATCTTGCATTATTTTTAGAAATACAGTAAGCAAGGATTACTCCAAGCGGAGTCTCCCTTTTTTCAAAAAATTGGGTCACACAGACACCCACCCCTTCAATGGCAACACTTGTGCCCCAGTTGTACACTTCATAGTTAGATTTGCACCAAGCACATTCAAAAATACGCCATCCTTAACCGTCCCCAGAGTGACACCGGGGTAGGTAGCAAAGTCATTGTTGATCCCAGATCTGTTCATCTTGGATCATTTTTAGAAACACTGCAAGCAAGGGTTACTTGAAGCGTAGTCTCCCTTTTTTCCAAAAATTGGGCAACACAGACACCCACCCCTTCAGTGGCAGCACTTGTGCCCCAGTTGTACACTTCACAGGTAGATTTGCATCAAGCACATTCAAAAATATTCAAATAACAAAGGGGGGATGGTCCAGCACCATTTCGCGTTTTTTACCTGCAGTACTGCATGTATCCAGAAGAATGTAGCTGCCAAGCTGCAAAGTGATTAATCCAGAGCGGGGGTGCACGTCAGCACTGAAGATCCGAAGGTAGTGGGAGAGGTAAGAAAAAGACCGCACTCCATCCGCTGTACTAGTGCTGGAAAACGTTTATTTGGTCAGGTGCATGGGTGAGAGGAGGGCTGGAGGCAACCTGCCTGGCGGCTCCCAAGAGAGGACGATGGCCGTTTCGCCTTGATTAGGCTTCCACAGGTCCACATTCAAAAATATGCCATCCTTAACCGTCCCCAGGATGACACCGGGGTAGGTAGCTAAGTCTTTGCTGAACCATGACTTGTTCATCTTTGATCATTTTTAGAAACACAGTAAGCAAGGATTACTCCAAGCAGAGTCTCCCTTTTTTCCAAAAATTGGGCCACACAGACACCCACCCCTTCGGTGGCATCACTTGTGCCTTAGTTGTACACTTCATAGGTAGATTTGCATCAAGCACATTCAAAAATATGCCATCCTTAACCGTCCCCAGGATGACACAGGCGTAGGTAGCAAAGTCTTTGCTGATCCCAGACCTGTTCATCTTGGATCACTTTTAGAAACACAGTAAGCAAGGATTACTCCAAGCAGAGTCTCCCTTTTTTAAAAAATTGGGTCACACAGACACCCACCCTTTCAGTGGCAGCACTTGTGCCCCAGTTGTACACTTCACAGTTAGATTTGCCTCAAGCACATTAAAAAATACGCCATCCTTAACCGTCCCCAGGATGACACAGGGGTAGGTGGCTAAGTCTTTGTTGATCCCAGATCTGTTCATCTTGGATCATTTTTAGAAACACTGCAAGCAAGGGTTACTCCAGGCGGAGTCTCCCTTTTTTCCAAAAATTGGGCCACACAGACACCAACCCCTTCAGTGGCAGCACTTGTGCCCCAGTTGTACACTTCACAGGTAGATTTGCATCAAGCATATTCAAACATATGCCATACTTAACCGTCCCCAGGATGACACCGGGGTAGGTGACTAAGTCTTTGCTGAACCATGACTTGTTCATCTTGGCTCCTTTTTAAAAACACTGCAAGCAAGGGTTATTCCAAGCAGAGTCTCCCTTTTTTCCAAAAATTGGGCCACACAGACACCCACCCCTTCAGTGGCAGCACTTGTGCCCCAGTTGTACACTAATTAGTTAGATTTGAATTAAGCACATTCAAAAATACACCATCCTTAACCGTCCCCAGGATGACACCGGGGTAGGTAGCTAAGTCTTTGTTGATCCCAGATCTGTTCATCTTAGATCATTTTTAGAAACACTGCAAGCAAGGGTTACTTCAAGCGGAGTCTCCCTTTTTTCTAAAAATTGGGCCACACAGACACCCACCCCTTCAGTTGCAGCACTTGTGCCCCAGTTGTACACTTCACAGGTAGATGTGCATCAAGCACATTCAAAAATATGCCATCCTTAACCGTCCCCAGAGTGACACCGGGGTAGGTAGCTAAGTCTTTGTTGATCCCAGATCTGTTCATCTTAGATCATTTTTAGAAACACTGCAAGCAAGGGTTACTTCAAGCGGAGTCTCCCTTTTTTCTAAAAATTGGGCCACACAGACACCCACCCCTTCAGTTGCAGCACTTGTGCCCCAGTTGTACACTTCACAGTTAGATGTGAATCAAGCACATTCAAAAATAAGCCATCCTTAACCGTCCCCAGGATGACACCGGGGTAGGTAGCTAAGTCTTTGCTGAACCATGACTTGTTCATCTTGAATCATTTTTAGAAACACTGCAAGCAAGGGTTACTCCAAGCGGAGTCTCCCTTTTTTCCAAAAATTGGGCCACACAGACACCCACCCCTTCGGTGGCAGCACTTGTGCCCTAGTTGTACACTTCATAGGTAGATTTGCATCAAGCACATTCAAAAATCTGCCATCCTTAACCGTCCCCAGGATGACACAGGGGTAGGTAACAAAGTCTTTGCTGATCCCAGATCTGTTCATATTGGATCATTTTTAGAAACACAGTAAGCAAGGGTTACTCCAAGCGGAGTCCCCCTTTTTTCCAAAAATTGGGCCACACAGACACCAACCCCTTCAGTGGCAGCACTTGTGCCCCAGTTGTACACTTCACAGGTAGATTTGCATCAAGCAGATTCAAAAATCTGCCATCCTTAAGCGTCCCCAGGATGACACTGGGGTAGGTGACTAAGTCTTTGTTGAACCATGACATGTTCATCTTGGCTCCTTTTTAAAAACACTGCAAGCAAGGGTTATTCCAAGCAGAGTCTCCCTTTATTCCAAAAATTGGGCCACACAGACACCCACCCCTTTAGTGGCAGCACTTTTGCCCCAGTTGTACACTTCACAGGTAGATGTGCATCAAGCACATTCAAAAATATGCCATCCTTAACCGTCCCCAGGATGACACCGGGGTAGGTAGCTAAGTCTTTGCTGAACCATGACTTTTTCATCTTGAATCATTTTTAGAAACACTGCAAGCAAGGGTTACTCCAAGCGGAGTCTCCCTTTTTTCCAAAAATTGGGCCACACAGACACCCACCCCTTCGGTGGCAGCACTTGTGCCCTAGTTGTACACTTCATAGGCAGATTTGCATCAAGCACATTCAAAAATCTGCCATCCTTAACCGTCCCCAGGATGACACAGGGGTAGGTAACAAAGTCTTTGCTGATCCCAGATCTGTTCATATTGGATCATTTTTAGAAACACAGTAAGCAAGGGTTACTCCAAGCGGAGTCCCCCTTTTTTCCAAAAATTGGGCCACACAGACACCAACCCCTTCAGTGGCAGCACTTGTGCCCCAGTTGTACACTTCACAGGTAGATTTGCATCAAGCAGATTCAAAAATCTGCCATCCTTAAGCGTCCCCAGGATGACACTGGGGTAGGTGACTAAGTCTTTGTTGAACCATGACATGTTCATCTTGGCTCCTTTTTAAAAACACTGCAAGCAAGGGTTATTCCAAGCAGAGTCTCCCTTTATTCCAAAAATTGGGCCACACAGACACCCACCCCTTTAGTGGCAGCACTTTTGCCCCAGTTGTACACTTCACAGGTAGATGTGCATCAAGCACATTCAAAAATATGCCATCCTTAACCGTCCCCAGGATGACACCGGGGTAGGTAGCTAAGTCTTTGCTGAACCATGACTTTTTCATCTTGAATCATTTTTAGAAACACTGCAAGCAAGGGTTACTCCAAGCGGAGTCTCCCTTTTTTCCAAAAATTTGGCCACACAGACACCCACCCCTTCGGTGGCAGCACTTGTGCCCTAGTTGTACACTTCATAGGCAGATTTGCATCAAGCACATTCAAAAATCTGCCATCCTTAACCGTCCCCAGGATGACACAGGGGTAGGTAACAAAGTCTTTGCTGATCCCAGATCTGTTCATATTGGATCATTTTTAGAAACACAGTAAGCAAGGGTTACTCCAAGCGGAGTCCCCCTTTTTTCCAAAAATTGGGCCACACAGACACCAACCCCTTCAGTGGCAGCACTTGTGCCCCAGTTGTACACTTCACAGGTAGATTTGCATCAAGCAGATTCAAAAATCTGCCATCCTTAAGCGTCCCCAGGATGACACTGGGGTAGGTGACTAAGTCTTTGTTGAACCATGACATGTTCATCTTGGCTCCTTTTTAAAAACACTGCAAGCAAGGGTTATTCCAAGCAGAGTCTCCCTTTATTCCAAAAATTGGGCCACACAGACACCCACCCCTTTAGTGGCAGCACTTTTGCCCCAGTTGTACACTTCACAGGTAGATGTGCATCAAGCACATTCAAAAATATGCCATCCTTAACCGTCCCCAGGATGACACCGGGGTAGGTAGCTAAGTCTTTGCTGAACCATGACTTTTTCATCTTGAATCATTTTTAGAAACACTGCAAGCAAGGGTTACTCCAAGCGGAGTCTCCCTTTTTTCCAAAAATTGGGCCACACAGACACCCACCCCTTCGGTGGCAGCACTTGTGCCCTAGTTGTACACTTCATAGGCAGATTTGCATCAAGCACATTCAAAAATCTGCCATCCTTAACCGTCCCCAGGATGACACAGGGGTAGGTAACAAAGTCTTTGCTGATCCCAGATCTGTTCATATTGGATCATTTTTAGAAACACAGTAAGCAAGGGTTACTCCAAGCGGAGTCCCCCTTTTTTCCAAAAATTGGGCCACACAGACACCAACCCCTTCAGTGGCAGCACTTGTGCCCCAGTTGTACACTTCACAGGTAGATTTGCATCAAGCAGATTCAAAAATCTGCCATCCTTAAGCGTCCCCAGGATGACACTGGGGTAGGTGACTAAGTCTTTGTTGAACCATGACATGTTCATCTTGGCTCCTTTTTAAAAACACTGCAAGCAAGGGTTATTCCAAGCAGAGTCTCCCTTTATTCCAAAAATTGGGCCACACAGACACCCACCCCTTCAGTGGCAGCACTTGTGCCCCAGTTGTACACTAATTAGTTAGATTTGAATTAAGCACATTCAAAAATACACCATCCTTAACCGTCCCCAGGATAACACCGGGGTAGGTAGCTAAGTCTTTGCTGAACCATGACTTGCTTATCTTGGATCATTTTTAGAAACACTGTAAGCAAGGGTTACTCCAAGTGGAGTCTCCCTTTTTTCCAAAAATTGGGCCACACAGACACCAACCCCTTCAGTGGCAGCACTTGTGCCCCAGTTGTACACTTCACAGGTTGATTTGCATCAAGCATATTCAAAAATACGCCATACTTAACCGTCCCCAGGATGACACCGGGGTAGGTGACTAAGTCTTTGCTGAACCATGACTTTTTCATCTTGGCTCCTTTTTAAAAACACAGTAAGCAAGGATTACTCCAAGCAGAGTCTCCCTTTTTTCCACACATTGGGCCACACAGACACCCACCCCTTCAGTGGCAGCACTTGTGCCCTAGTTGTACACTTCACAGGTAGATTTGCATCAAGCACATTCAAAAATACACCATCCTTAACCGTCCCCAGTAAGACACCGGGGTAGGTAGCTAAGTATTTGCTGAACCATGACTAGAGTTGAGCGCGGTTCGAGGTTCTCCAGTTCTAGGCTCGAGTGATTTTGGGGCCTGTTCTAGATCGAACTAGAACTCGAGCTTTTTGCAAAAGCTCGATAGTTCTAGAAACGTTCGAGAATGGTTCTAGCAGCAAAAAAACAGCTAATTCCTAGCTGGCTTTCCGCTGTAATAGTGTAAGTCACTCTGTGACTCACACTATTATGAAATTTCAGTGTATAGTGTGCGGGAACAGCGCCTTCAGATCACTGCTGTTTGTATAATGGCCATTTTTTTTTTTTCCTTGTCTTCCTTCCCTAAGCGCGCGCATGTAGTAAGGAGGGCCATTATGGCAGCCAATCCCAGACACACACACAGCTAAGTGGACTTTTAGCCAGAGAAGCAACGGCATGTGTGATAGGATGTCCATGTCACATGTCCCTGCATTATAAAACCGGACATTTTCCTCCAGGATGCCATTATCTGTCTTCTGCGTCCTTGGTGTCAGACATCACTGGCGCAGCTCCGTCCTGAGTCCTATCGCCGATACAGCTGTATGCGCTCCATACACAGCGCTGGACAGCTTAGGGAGAGCACTTTCTATCAGTCCTTTTAAGGGCTCGTACCGGCAGGGTCAGAGCCATAGGTGACAGGTCCTGAAAACAGAGACAGCGTCTGTGTAGCTAAGGTCAGGGATTTCCTCGCTGCATTTCCCCATTAGGAGGGAATAGAAAGGCAGGCTTCCATTCCTCTACCCAGAGCCCCACAATCTTGGCACTGTACCCTCCTGTCCTCTACACACTCCAACTCATTATAACTAAGCCATTATACTAGCAAACACTGAGTGTACCTAGTGGCATCCTAAACGTGGCTATTGGACTTTTGTATAGTCCCACTAGTGCAAAGATATTTGCAGCACGTCTGCCTGCATTGCACACTCCAACTCATTATAACTAAGCCATTATACTAGCAAACACTGAGTGAACTTAGTGGCATCCTAAACGTGGCTATTGGACTTTTGTATAGTCCCACTAGTGCAAAGATATTTGCAGCACGTCTGCCTGCATTGCACACTCCAACTCATTATAACTAAGCCATTATACTAGCAACACTGAGTGTACCTAGTGGCATCCTAAACGTGGCTTTTGGACTTTTGTATAGTCCCACTAGTGCAAAGATATTTGCAGCACGTCTGCCTGCATTGCACACTCCAACTCATTATAACTAAGCCATTATACTAGCAAACACTGAGTGTACCTAGTGGCATCCTAAACGTGGCTATTGGACTTTTGTATAGTCCCACTAGTGCAAAGATATTTGCAGCACGTCTGCCTGCATTGCACACTCCAACTCATTATAACTAAGCCATTATACTAGCAAACACTGAGTGTACCTAGTGGCATCCTAAACGTGGCTATTGGACTTTTGTATAGTCCCACTAGTGCACAGATATTTGCAGCACGTCTGCCTGCATTGCACACTCAAACTCATTGTTACTAATACATTATAATACCAAAAATTGAGTAAACTTAGTGGCATACAAGAAGTGGCTGTTATACTCCATTAGTGAGCCACTGGTGCCAAGCTATGTGCAGCACCTCTACATGACACCCTTCTGCTCTGTTTTTAATAAGCTATAATGATAGCAAAAAATGCTGTCATTTAGTGGCATACAAAAAGTGGCTGTTGGACTTCTGTATTGTCCCACTAGTGCAAAGATATTAGCAGCACGTCTGCCTGCATTGCACCCTCAAACTCATTGTTACTAATACATTATAATACCAAAAATTGAGTAAACTTAGTGGCATACAAGAAGTGGCTGTTGTACTCCATTAGTGCCCCACTGGTGCCAAGCTATGTGCAGCACCTCTGCATGACACCCTCCTGCTCCGTTTTTAATAAGCTATAATGATAGCAAAAAATACTGCCATTTAGTGGCATCATAGAACTGTCTGTTGTATTCCATTAGTGCCCCAATGGTGCCAAGCTATGTGCAGCACCTCTGCATGACACCCTCCTGCTCTGTTTTTAATAAGCTATAATGATACCAAAAAATACTGCCATTTAGTGGCATCATAGAACTGTCTGTTGTATTCCATTAGTGCCCCACTGGTGCCAAGCTATGTGCAGCACCTCTGCATTCTACCCTCATGCACATTTAGCTATGCTAATTTTATAGCAAACTCAGGGAATTCCTTGCTGCATTTGATCATTAGGAGGGATTGAAAGTGAGGCTTCTTTTACTGTCCTGGTACCCACAGAACACGGCCACTGTACCCATCTGTCCACTTTTGCCACGCTATTTAATTTGCCCAAAGAGCTGACTCTTTTTCAGCCATCCTAAAATTGTCTGGAATACTATGTTAGTGTTCCTTTGCTGCCAAGCAAGGTACAACACATGTGCATTCTACTCTCCTTTCCATTTCTGGAATGCAATTATTAACTGCAGGTAGTCCAGCCAATCTGTGACAAAGGTGCAGGCGTGGATATAATGTAGCCTGCATCCAATGATGGTTCTCTCGATGTCTGACAGCTTAACAATACCTTCTGTTTCCAGTTCCAAAACAAGTGATGACCTGCCAATCGCACTCCCTGTTGCGGGTAAAGGAGTGGAAGTTCAGTGGGAAAAACCATGTGTGACTGCTGTCCCCACAGTCACAGAGGATGAAGAGCACGCAGATGCACTTGATGGGGCAGGCGGTGGTTGCACAGGCACGCTAGGCCGCATTGTAGCACAGTGAAATTCACATTGCGACTTATGCTTCATTTTAACTTGTGTACAGGGTGGGCTACCCAGTATGTAGCAAAACCAGGCAACAGGAAAAGGACTCTAGGCAGTTGGGTTGATAAATGATTGTTTAACTTTACCAAAACAAACAATAAGAACCATGTATACAATTTAAATAATTGAACAATCTATTCTGTTGCCTACTACCTGCTAATCCCTCTGTGTAGCAGTAATTGTGTGTTTGTGCGTGTGTGTGTGTGTGTGTGTGTGCGAACACGACTTACCAGTGGCGCATCACAAGAGCTTCCAAGTTATCTACCTAAACATAGTCAAAACACATTACCCCCCCTGAATATCCTTGTTAGCTGAAGCCTCACAGATAATGCAGATGATAACAGTGTGAATGCAAACCACACAGCTCTGCAACACAGTCATGGAAATCTTGAAAAGCAACAGTCAATGCAAACATGTGTTGCTGTCCCTCTATGATTTAAACTGTACGTGACAATTTGACAGTGCAGAGGCAGCAAGTCTTATTGTCTATAAATAGTCGGCCTACCCAGAACAGATATGTGTTTTGCTAATAAAACAAAGTGTTGCGTGCCCGCATTATTGTCTGGGCACAGCCTACCGTACCCGGGTACTGTGATGTCCAGTTGCCAGAAATACAGACTTTACCCTCCTCTCACGGTAAACAGTATAGACAGCACCGTAAGAATGTTGGTCTGTGGCACAAGATCTGCTCACTGACGTTACAGTGCTCATCATCAAAGTACAACACAACTCCCCTCACAATTGAACAAACTGTTTCCGCGGTGGCTCCTTGCTGTAACACACACCTTTAGCTTTTCCTTCTGTTCATAGACAGCATCTCCAAGTCCACACCCAAAGAGCAATTTTATATTGCTATAGTGACCAAAGGCAGCTCCAAAAAAACAGCATCCCTTTGTGTGTAGTCTGCAACAATGCATGCAATGAACGGCAAATAAGCATATTGCGTTGACAGTTGCTAAAGCTGAGCAATACACCTTCACGCTGTCAATTCATATCCATGTGATACTTCATGGAGGAAGTACTCAAAAGTGTGAGTTTTTGCCCTCTACTTACAGATTGTCGACAAATCTTACAGATTCCATGACTTGGGTGATCCTTTGCGATGTCCAAAAATTCACAGGCTAGGCAAGGCTTACAGCCCATGCGACCTGCATAGCCAACACGACTTCTGCTCAGAGTCAAAGTTGTGGTCCAGGATTCAGTTGTTGACGTGCTTCCAGTACTTTGTCTCTGGCCAGGAAGACGCAACGTAACCTCGTCGTCAGTAGCATCCTCCTCCACCTCCTCTGCTGACCTCATCGACTGGCTGACTTTGGTTTGACAGTAAGTGTGGTCTCCAACCTCATCAATAACCCTGTGTGTTTTCATTCCCCTCGTCCTGAGTCCTCCGAGAAAACCTCTTCCTGCCCTGACCGAATAGTAAAGTTGTCATTCCAATCAGGTATCTGTGCTCCTCATCATGTTCCCCATTGTCTCCACCAGGAGGATTGACTTTTTGGAAATGAGGGTGTAGATTAGGCTCAGCACCTTCTTCATCGGGGCCTGGATCCCACTCACAAAGCTTCTGGCCATCTGCGCAGATCATTTCCCCTGTCTCATGGAACTCGCTACCTCAACGCGTCAGATTATCTGCTACACCCGCAAGCTTCAAACTGAATCTGAAAACTCATCTGTTCAGAAATGACTATAACCTTCAATGACACCACCACCATACGTACTTGATGCTCAACCTACACCACTCCTACTGTCTCCTCCCAAAAATCCTTTAGAATGTAATCCCGCAAGGGCAGGGCCCTCTTCCCTCTGTACCAGTCTGTCTATAGTTACTTGTATATGTATTCTGTATGTAACCCCCTTCTCATGTACAGCACCATGGAATCAATGGTGCTCTATAAATCAATAATAATAAAAATAATAATAACTTCCTTGTCTGTACTCATTGCAGCTTTGGAGCAGACCTCTGATTCCCAGGCTATAGTGCGACTGAACAGCTATGCAAACTCAACCATCTCTGTCACCCCATATTCAGCAGGGCTGGTGGAAACTTGAGAGCTGTTAGGAAGCAAGTGCGATTGGATTGACACCACAGAGGAATGGAGTATTTGGGATCTTGAAATTGGGGTGGAGGAGAGGCCACTTTATGGAGTACTTCAGATCCATTGAAGCAGCTGCTGTTTTGGCCTCATCTACATTTGTTAGCGATGGTCGTGTCCATGAAAAAAAGGATCATATCAGATTATCCATGGGAAGAAGTACACCTGTTCTTTTGGATGGTATTTGTTGTTACAAAACGGTGACGCCTTAAACGCAAGCAGCCTGCTGCGGTTTCAGTTGCGCCCAGGCATCAGCTGCCATTTAGGCCTGTGCCTCGGGTTGTCCAGCTGGCTGCTTTCTCCTCCACGTCTAAGTGTGGAGAGGCAGCTAGTGCGCATGCGTGTGCCGATTTACCCCAGCCACAGCCTAACTCCAGTGTTTCGCCTAGTGAGTATGCTCAGCCTGACTGTGCCATTCCTGAGGCTAAGTCTTCATTTCGGGCTACAGCGCATGTTCCCACACTTAGTGCGAAAAGCCTCTTTGCACAGGTACTTGCACTCCGTGCCAGGTCTAAGTCCTGTGTTGTGCCTAGACACCATGCTAAAGCTGATAGTCTTTTTTTCAGAGACTGTATTTCATGCAACTGACCATGGTCAGGCACTTACTGCATCAGAAACTATGTCCGGTAATGAACTCTTTGGCCCTGCCCCTGATGTGGGGTGCCCATTTAGACTACAGGGCATCAGGTGTCCTGACGATGTGGCCAGGCCACTCCCAAATGGCTTACAGAGGCCCGCCCCTATGACTTGTCACCTCATTATTGATGGTCAGACGATGACTGGTGAGGTGTTTGGGTCATGACAGCCATGAGGTCATCATTGAAGTTGCGGTTCCAAATAGGACGCTAGTTATGCCACTCATGACGTATCACTCTGCTTTTGTCTCCAGGAGGTGCATTGTGGTCCACCCTGGTTTGGGGCGGACCCAGGTTATAAAAGGGGCTGGAGACAACAAGGAGGTGTGCAGTCTTCTATTATGCTCCGAAAGAGCACACCTCCATGTGTTGAACCCATTGCGGCTTTAGGCCAGAGGTAGGCAGGGATAGGGCGTCGATGCAGGCCGCCACCACAGTTGGTAACGCAGAACGGTTAAGACCAGCTCCTGTCCTACAAGTCCTGCTTGTGCAGCCCAGTTGCATTAACAGGCCTGCTGCTGCTGATGCGCCTGCTGTCCACAGGTGTGGCCCCAATGCACACGGTCAGCGTACTGAATGGCCCCTGTGATGTTAACAGGGAGTTCCTGGGCTGGGTGGGCGTGTGGACCCTGTGACGCTAACAGGGCTCCCAGTCTCAAGATCCGAGTGGCGTCTAACTTAGTTCAGGCTACTATTAGTTTCATAGCCACACAGCTCCTTCCAGTTGCCAACCTCTCCTTTTCCATCTGGGAGCACGGTGGACACTGACTGCTGATGGGGATATATACCTTTCTCTTTCTTTTCTTATTAATTTTCGTTATATAGCGGTAACATAGTATATACCACCTTATATAAATCTGCCAGTCCCACCGTAACAGATGGTGTTTCTTCATCAAATGTTACTTTTGCTTAACCAACAAACCCACGGACAAAAACTTTTTTCCCCTTTCCAACACACCTGTTCCCCTTTCCACCAGCATCTGTCCTTTTTCAACTCATTTTGTATATGACCAAAAGTGCAACTCTGCAGGGACACCGTACTCAATGACATCTCAGCACAGCAGCCAGCCCTCGGTCCCTCAGATGTGGACAAGTAAAAGACCATTTCCTCCTATCCATGACAAAGCGTTGAGATTCACTCTGTGCAGCACTGGTGTTTAGTGGAAAAGCAGATCGAAGATTGCGTACCACCTTCTGAAGATACTCCTGTACACGTGCGTCCCTTTCTATGGCAGGAATTATTTCGCCAAATTTTGTCTTGTACCGGGGATCTAACAGTGTGGCAACCCAGTAGTTAGCATTACTTCGAATTCGTACAATCCGAGGGTCATGTTGTAGGTAGTGCAGCAAGAAGACGCTCATGTGTCTTTTGCATCCAGGAGGACCAAGTCCTTGGTGTGTTGGTGGCAGAGAGGTGAGAATCGTGCCTCCTTCCTCTGCCCTCTTCCCCCAACCTCGCACAACCGAAATGTGAGCAAGCTCTCACTCATCTGCTGAGTCTTCCATGCCCATCGCAAGTTCGTCCTCCATTTCTTCATGGCTCCTGCACCTTCCGCAACAATTTTTGCTGATACTATGCGCCCTTGTTAATCCCTATCCCCCACCATAACTGCTGCCTAGGTGCCGCTTACCGTATGGACCTTGTAGATCTTATTATCCCTTCTGCATATGACTCCTCCTGTACTTCCTCACCTTCCTCTTGGACCAATACCTGACTCCGAATAATGCTTACAGTGTGCTCCATCATGTAGATGACCAGAATTGTCACGCTGAGAATGGCATTGCCAGTGCTAAACATTTTCGTCGACATTTGTAAACTGTGTAGAAGGGTGCATAGGTCCTTGATCTGACACCACTCCAGCAGCGTGATCTGCACCACCTCTGGATCAAGTTAGCCCAGGGTATACGTCATACCATATTTCAGCAGGGCTCTGCGGTGCTGCCACAAACGCTGCAACCTGTGCAGATTCCAATTCCTGCGTGTCGGAACATCGCATTTCCGGCGTTTAACAGCCAGACCCTAAGACTTCCGGAGCGATGAAAGTTGTTGAGCTGCTGGGTGCGAAGGATGAAAGTGAGCACATAGCAGCGTGCCCGCTGCACAAGGCCATGTAGGCCGGGATGGTATTTTAAAAATTGCTGGAGAATCAGATTCAACACGTGAGCCATACAAGGCCCGTGTGTCACATTGCCCTGACGAAGGGCCGCAGACAGGTTTGCATCATTTCCGCACACGGCTGTTAAGTCACCAACGTAGTCCACTCAATCAATTTCTACTCTGGTCCCAATGGGAAGACACCACACCCTTTTTTAGGCCCCTCCTGTCTGCAGACCACTGCCAGACAAAGCTATGAACCTCTTGTTACTGTTACCCCCAGTTCAGTTTTATGAGTTTGTGTGCTTGTTACCTGACTACGTTTCCTGCTTGCTGTTTATGTACCTCGTTGGCCGATCCGCATTTCACCTCTGCTTGTTTTCTGATTACGTCCTGGCCATCCCATTCTGTTCCTCTTCCTCAATTAATGTTTTTGACCCTGCATGACTACTATTCTCTGGAACTGCAGCCTTCTACAGGTATTGATCAACTTGGGCCCTGTGTAATTCCAAATCACTGTATAGGGGTTAAAGGGTTTCAGGGTTCTGGGTGTCCAGCTTGGTGAGTGGCTTGCCTCTAGCCTATCCTTTACAGCCCATCTGAGTGTGTCGATCCAGGCAGGCGTTACACCGTGCCCTCTGCAGAATGCCATGTAGGCCGGGATAGTGTTTTAAAAATTGCTGGACAACCAGGTTCAACACGTGAGCCATACAAGGCACGTGTGTCACATTGCCCTGAAAAAGGGTCGCAGACTGGTTTGCATCATTGTCGCACCCGACCTTCCCTGACTGCTGGTTGAGTGGAGACAACCATTTATGAAACTTGGTCTCACTCTCCAGAGCTAACCGTCCACAATTCCTCAGCCGTGTCTCACATTTCCCCTACATTTCAAAGTAAACATTTGACCGCCTGATGGCCTTGAGCTCTGCTGCCAGCATAGTAAGGAGGTGTGTGGGATTCCTTGGGCGCAGTTACAAGGAAGGGTGGCCTGACCACACAGGGTTTGGGCCGAGGTGGAGGACCCACACGAGGTTGAGGAGGCAGAAGCAGTGGAGGAACTTGTACATACAGAGGAAGGATTGACACACAAGTCGTGGGGACGGCAAGACTTGTACAGCAAACCCTTCTCCATCTCTCACCATAGTTACCCAGTGCCCAGTCAGCAACATGTAACTCCCCTGTCCATGCTTACTGGTCCAAGTATCTGTGTTGAAATGCACCCTGTCACACACAGAGTTTCTCAAGGAAGCGGTGAGGTTGTGTGCGACCTACTGTGGTAGCGCGGGCATGCCTTTCTTGGAGAAGGAGTGACAACTGGCCATCGGCTCTTGGGGCACTGCAATGGGCATAAGGTCTCAAAAATCCTCGGTCTCAAAAGGGTGTAAAGGCAGCCTTTCTGTTGCCAACAAGTTGCAGATGATGAAACTCAACCTCTTAGGCATGTCATGCCCTTCGAAAATCATGTAAAACACAGCGAGGGGACTCCAACCACAGTCTCCCTCGTTGCCACTAATTGGGCCACACACACCCCACTTGACTGGCATCAGTTGACCCAATTTTCAAGATGAAAAAGATGCTTTGCATGAAGCACTCTCAAAAATACGCGTGCCTTTCCCGTCCCCTGGCTGACCCAAGGGAAGAAACGTCCTCTGAGAGCCATGACTTGTTCATCTTGGTTCTTTTAGAAACACAGTGAGGGGACTCCAACCACAGTCTCCCTCGTTGCCACTAATTGGGCCACACACACCCCACTTGACTGGCATCAGTTGACCCCCCTTTTGAAAAAGAAAAAGATGCTTTGCATGAAGCACTCTCAAAAATACGCATGCCTTTCGCCTCCCCTGGCTGACCCAGGGGAAGAAAAGTCCTCTGAGAGCCATGACTTGTTCATCTTGGTTCTTTTAGAAACACAGCGAGGGGACTCCAACCACAGTCTCCCTCATTGCCACTAATTGGGCCACACACACCTTACTTGACTGGCATCAGTTGACCCAATTTTCAAGATGAAAAAGATGCTTTGCATGAAGCACTCTCAAAAATACGCGTGCCTTTCCCGTCCCCTGGCTGACCCAGGGGAAGAAAAGTCCTCTGAGAGCCATGATTTCTTGATTTTGGTTCTTTTAGAAACACAGCGAGGGGACTCCAACCACAGTCTCCCTCGTTGCCACTAATTGGGCCACACACACCCCACTTGACTGGCATCAGTTGACCCAATTTTCAAGATGAAAAAGATGCTTTGCATGAAGCACTCTCAAAAATACGCGTGCCTTTCCCGTCCCCTGGCTGACCCAGGGGAAGAAAAGTCCTCTGAGAGCCATGATCTGTTCATTTTGGTTCTTTTAGAAACACAGCGCGGGGACTCCAACCACAGTCTCCCTCGTTGCCACTAATTGGGCCACACACACCCCACTTGACTGGCATCAGTTGACCCCCCTTTTGAAAAAGAAAAAGATGCTTTGCAAGAAGCACTCTCAAAAATACGCGTGCCTTTCCCGCCCCCTGGCTGACCCAGGGGAAGAAAAGTCCTCTGAGAGCCATGTCCACATTGTCAGTGGACAGACGCGTGTGCTTATCTGCCAGCAGACCCCCAGCAGCACTGAAGACAGGTTCCGAGAGAACGCTGGCTGCAGGACACGACAAGATCCCCAAGGCGTACGTGGCAATCTCAGGCAATTTATCCAGATTGGAAGCCTAAAATGAGCAGGGCTCAAGTTGCACAGTAATGGCATCGATGTTTACTTGCATATACTCATATATCTGTGTGTCCTCCTCTTTTTCCTTGTGCAGCTCTTTTGTTTTTGCATGAGTATATGTCCTTGTCACTTTCCCATGTGTTTGTGTTGTGAGTTGTTTGTCACCTTTTGGACACCTTTGAGGGTGTTTTCTAGGTGTTTTTATGTGTTTGTGATTGCCTGCCATTGTTTCCTATGCGGTTCGAGTTCGGTTCGTTGAACGGTCGACGAACCGAACTCGAACGGGACCTCCGTTCGGCGAACCGACCTCGAGCCGAACCGGGACCGGTTCGCTCATCTCTAACCATGACTTGTTCATCTTGGCTCCTTTTTAAAAACACAGTAAGCAAGGGTTACTCCAAGCGGAGTCTCCCTTTTTACAAAAATTGGGCCACACAGACACCCACCCCTTCAGTGGCAGCACTTGTGCCCCAGTTGTACACTTCCCAGGTAGATTTGCATCAAGCACATTCAAAAATACGCCATCCTTAACCGTCCCCAGAGTGACACCGGGGTAGGTAGCTAAGTCATTGTTTATCCCATATCTGTTCATCTTGGATTATTTTTAGAAACACTGCAAGCAAGGGTTACTCCAAGCGGAGTCTCCCATTTTTCCCAAAATTGGGCAACACAGACACCCACCCCTTCAGTGGCAGCACTTGTGCCCCAGTTGTACACTTGACAGGTAAATTTGCATCAAGCACATTCAAAAATATGCTATCCTTAACCGTCCCCAGGATGACACCGGGGTAGGTAGCAAAGTCTTTGCTGAACCATGGCTTGTTCATCTTGGATCATTTTTAGAAACACAGTAAGCAAGGATTACTCCAAGCAGAGTCTCCCTTTTTTTCAAAAATTGGGCCACACAGACACCCACCACTTCAGTGGCAGCACTTGTGCCCCAGTTGTACACTTCACAGCTAGATTTGCATCAAGCACATTCAAAAATACGCCATACTTAACCGTTCCCAGGATGACACCGGGGTAGGTAGCAAAGTCTTTCCTGATCCCAGCTCTGTGTATCTTGAATCATTTTTAAAAACAATGTAAGCAAGGGTTACTCCAAGTGGAGTCTCCCTTTTTTTCCAAAAATTGTGCCCCACACACACCCACCCCTTCAGTGGCAGCAGTTGTGCCCTAGTTGTACACTTCACAGCTCGATTTGCATCAAGCGCATTCAAAAATATGCCATTCTTAACCGTCCCCAGGATGACACAGGGGTAGGTAGCAAACTCTTTGCTGAACCATGACTTGTTCATCTTGGCTCCTTTTAAAAAACACAGCAAGCAAGGGTTTCTCCAACCGGAGTCTCTCTTTTTTCCAAAAATTGGGCCCCACACACACCCACCCCTTCAGTGGCAGCAGTTGTGCCCCAGTTGTACACTTCACAGCTAGATTTGCATCAAGCACATTCAAAAATACGCCATCATTAACCGTCCCCAGGATGACATCGGGGTATGAGCGAAGTCTTTGTTGATCCCAGATCTGTTCATCTTGGATCATTTTTAGAAACACTGCAAGTAAGGGTTACCCCAAGCGGAGTCTCCCTTTTTTCTAAAAATTGGGCCACACAGACAAACACCCTTTCAGTGGCAGCACTTGTGCCCCAGTTGTACACTTCACAGGTAGATTTGCATCAAGTACATTCAAAAATATGACATCCTTAATAGAGATGAGCGAACCGGCCATAGTTCAGCTCGAGTTCAGTTCGCCGAACGGAGGTCCCGTTCGAGTTTGGTTCGACGAACCGAACTCGAACTGCATAGGAAATTATGGCAGGCAATCACAAACACATAAAAACACCTAGAAGACACCCTCAAAGGTGTCCAAAAGGTGACAAACTACTCACAACACAAACACATGGGAAAGTGACAAGGACATATACTCATGCGAACACAAAAGAGCTGGACAAGGAAAAAGAGGAGGAGACACAGATATAGGCATGGCACGCCTTTCAAAATCATGTAAAACACTGCAAGGTGACTCCAAGCGGAGTCTCCCTTTTTTCCAAAAATTGGGCCACACACACACCCACCACTTCAGAGGCAGCACTTGTTCCCCAGTTGTACACTTCACAGCTAGATTTGCATCAAGCACATTCAAAAATATGCCATACTTAACCGTTCCCAGGATGACACCGGGGTAGGTAGCAAAGTCTTTCCTGATTCCAGCTTTGTGCATCTTGGATCATTTTTAAAAACAATGAAAGCAAGGGTTACTCCAAGCAGAGTCTCCCTTTTTTCCAAAAATTGGGCCCCACACACACCCACCCCTTCAGTGGCAGCAGTTGTGCCCCAGTTGTACACTTCCCAGCTATATTTGCATCAAGCACATTCAAAAATACGCCATTCTTAACCGTCCCTAGGATGACACCGGGGTAGGTAGCAAAGTCTTTGCTGAACCATGACTTGTTCATCTTGGCTCCTTTTAAAAAACACAGCAAGTAAGGGTTACTCCAAGCGGAGTCTCCCTTTTTTCCAAAAATTAGGCCCTACACACACCCACCCCTTCAGTGGCAGCAGTTGTGCCCCAGTTGTACACTTCACAGCTAGATTTGCATCAAGCACATTCAAAAATACGCCATACTTAACCGTCCCCAGGATGACACCGCGGTAGGTAGCAAAGTCTTTCCTGATCCCAGCTCTGTGCATCTTGGATCCTTTTTAAAAACAATGTAAGCAAGGGTTACTCCAAGCGGAGCCTCCCTTTTTTCCAAAAATTGGGCCACACACACACCCACCACTTCAGTGGCAGCATTTGTGCCCCAGTTGTACACTTCACAGCTAGATTTGCATCAAGCACATTCAAAAATACACCATACTTAACCGTTCCCAGGATGACACCGGGGTAGGTAGCAGTCTTTCCTGATCCCAGCTCTGTGCATCTTGGATCATTTTTAAAAACAATGTAAGCATGGGTTACTCCAAGCGGAGTCTCCCTTTTTTTCCAAAAATTGTGCCCCACACACACCCACCCATTCAGTGGCAGCACTTGTGCCCTAGTTGTACACTTCACAGCTAGATTTGCATCAAGCACATTCAAAAATACGCCATTCTTAACCGTTCCCAGGATGACACCGGGGTAGGTAGCAAAGTCTTTGCTGAATCATGACTTGTTCATCTTGGCTCCTTTTAAAAAACACAGCAAGCAAGGGTTACTCCAAGCGGAGTCTCCCTTTTTTTCCAAAAATTGTGCCCCATACACACCCACCCATTCAGTGGCAGCACTTGTGCCCTAGTTGTACACTTCACAGCTAGATTTGCATCAAGCACATTCAAAAATACGCCATTCTTAACCGTCCCCAGGATGACACCGGGGTAGGTAGCAAAGTCTTTCCTGATCCCAGCTCTGATCATCTTGCATCATTTTTAAAAACACTGTAAGTAAGGGTTACTCCAAGCGGAGTCTCCCTTTTTTTCAAAAAATTGGGCCACACAGACACCCCATCAGTGGCAGCACTTATGCCCTAGTTGCAAACAGGATGTTTTGATTTGCATCAAGCACATTCCAAATCCACAAGCATTTACTCTCTCCAGGATGACACAGGGGTAGTAAATTCCTTGTGGATCCATGACTTGTTCATTTTGATGAACGTTCGTCTGTCCACATTGTCACTGGACAGACGTGTGCCCTTATCTGTCAGCACACACCCAGCAGCACTGAAGACATGTTCAGAGACAACGCTAGCAGCTGGACACGACAAAATCTCCAAGGCGTAAGTGGAGAGCTCTGGCCATTTTTCAAGATTTGAAGCCCAAAATGAGCAAGGCTCTATTAGCAAAGTCATGGCATCGATGTTCATTTGGAGATACTCCTGTATCATCCTCTCCAGCCGTTGACTATGTGTCATACTTGTTGTCTCTGTTGGCCTTGCAAAGGAGGGTCTCAAAAAATTATGAAAAGATTCCATAAAATTGCTGTTACCAGCACCAGATACGGTGCTACTGGTACGGGTAGACTGTTGAAGATGACGAGACCGTCCTATGTTTGTGAAGTTACAGCTGGGAGATTCACTCCCTGCACCTGCACGGTTGTTTGGTGGAAAAGCCGAGCTAAGATCGAGTAACAGCTTCTGCTGATAGTCCTGCATACATGCGTCCCTTTCTATGGCTGGAATTATGTCACAAAATTTGGACTTGTACCGGGGATCTAATAGTGTGGCAAGCCAGTAGTCATCATCACTTCTAATTTTGACAATACGAGGGTCATGTTGGAGGTAGTGCAGCAAGAAAGCACTCATGTGTCTTGTGCAGCCATGCGGACCAAGTCCATGCTGTTTGTGGCATAGAGGTGCTAACTAGAGATGAGCGAACCGGTCCCGGTTCGGCTCGAGGTCGGTTCGCCGAACGGAGGTCCCGTTCGAGTTCGGCTCGTCGAACGTTCGACGAACTGAACTCGAACTGCATAGGAAACAATGGCAGGCAATCACAAACACATAAAAACACCTAGAAAACACCCTCAAAGGTGTCCAAAAGGTGACAAACAACTCACAACACAACACAAACACATGGGAAAGTGACAAGGACATATACTCATGCGAAAACAAAAGAGCAGGACAAGGAAAAAGAGGAGGAGACACAGATATAGGCATGGCACGCCCTTCTAAAATCATGTAAAACACCGCAAGATGACTCCAAGCGGAGTTCTCCCTTTTTTCCAAAAATTGTGCCCCACACACACCCACCCATTCAGTGGCAGCACTTGTGCCCTAGTTGTACACTTCACAGCTAGATTTGCATCAAGCACATTCCAAAATACGCCATTCTTATCCGTCCCCAGGATGACACCGGGGTAGGTAGCAAAGTCTTTCCTGATCCCAGCTCTGTTCATCTTGGCTACTTTTAAAAACACATCAAGCAAGGGTTACTCCAAGCGGAGCCTCCCTTTTTTCCAAAAATTGTGCCCCACACACACCCACCCATTCAGTGGCAGCACTTGTGCCCTAGTTGTACACTTCACAGCTAGATTTGCATCAAGCACATTCCAAAATACGCCATTCTTATCCGTCCCCAGGATGACACCGGGGTAGGTAGAAAAGTCTTTCCTGATCCCAGCTCTGTTCATCTTGGCTACTTTTAAAAACACATCAAGCAAGGGTTACTCCAAGCGGAGCCTCCCTTTTTTCCAAAAATTGTGCCCCACACACACCCACCCATTCAGTGGCAGCACTTGTGCCCTAGTTGTACACTTCACAGCTAGATTTGCATCAAGCACATTCCAAAATACGCCATTCTTATTCGTCCCCAGGATGACACCGGGGTAGGTAGCAAAGTCTTTCCTGATCCCAGCTCTGTTCATCTTGGCTACTTTTAAAAACACATCAAGCAAGGCTTACTCCAAGCGGAGCCTCCCTTTTTTCCAAAAATTGTGCCCCACACACACCCACCCATTCAGTGGCAGCACTTGTGCCCTAGTTGTACACTTCACAGCTAGATTTGCATCAAGCACATTCCAAAATACGCCATTCTTATCCGTCCCCAGAATGACACCGGGGTAGGTAGCAAAGTCTTTCCTGATCCCAGCTCTGTTCATCTTGGCTTCTTTTAAAAACACATCAAGCAAGGGTTACTCCAAGCGGAGCCTCCCTTTTTTCCAAAAATTGTGCCCCACACACACCCACCCATTCAGTGGCAGCACTTGTGCCCTAGTTGTACACTTCACAGCTAGATTTGTATCAAGCACATTCCAAAATACGCCATTCTTATCCGTCCCCAGGATGACACCGGGGTAGGTAGCAAAGTCTTTCCTGATCCCAGCTCTGTTCATCTTGGATCATTTTTAAAAAACACAGCAAGCAAGGGTTACTCCAAGCGGAGTCTCCCTTTTTTCCAAAAATTGGGCACACAGACACCCCATCAGTGGCAGCACTTGTGCCCTAGTTGCAAACAGGATGTTTTGATTTGCATCAAGCACATTCAAAAATACGCCATAATTAACCGTCCCCAGCATGACACCGGGGTAGGTAGAGAAAGTCTTTGCTGAACCATGACTTGTTCATCTTGGCTCCTTTTAAAAACAATGTAAGCAAGGGTTACTCCAAGCGGAGTCTCCCTTTTTTCAAAAAATTGGGCCACACAGACACCCCATCAGTGGCAGCACTTGTGCCCTAGTTGCAAACAGGATGTTTTGATTTGCATCAAGCACATTCAAAAATACGCCATAATTAACCGTCCCCAGCATGACACTGGGGTAGGTAGATAAAGTCTTTGCTGAACCATGACTTGTTCATCTTGGCTCCTTTTAAAAACAATGTAAGCAAGGGTTACTCCAAGCAGAGTCTCCCTTTTTTCAAAAAATTGGGCCACACAGACACCCCATCAGTGGCAGTACTTGTGCCCTAGTTGCAAACAGGATGTTTTGATTTGCATCAAGCACATTCAAAAATACGCCATAATTAACCGTCCCCAGCATGACACCGGGGAAGGTAGATAAAGTCTTTGCTGAACCATTACTTGTTCATCTTGGCTCCTTTTAAAAACAATGTAAGCAAGGGTTACTCCAAGCGGAGCCTCCCTTTTTTCCAAAAATTGTGCCCCACACACACCCACCCATTCAGTGACAGCACTTGTGCCCTAGTTGTACACTTCACAGCTAGATTTGCATCAAGCACATTCCAAATCCACAAGCATTTACTCTCCCCAGGATGACACAGGGGTTGTAAATTCCTTCTGGATCCATGACTTGTTCATTTTGATGAACGTCAGTCTGTCCACATTGTCACTGGACAGACACGTGCGCTTATCTGTCAGCACACACTCAGCAGCACTGAAGACACGTTCAGAGACAACGCTGGCAGCTGGGCACGACAAAATCTCCAAGGCGTAACTGGATAGCTCTGGCCATTTTTCTGGATTTGAAGCCCAAAATGAGCAAGGCTCCATTTGCAAAGTCATGGCATCGATGTTCATTTGTAGATACTCCTGTATCATCCTCTCCAGCCGTTGACTATGTGTCAGACTTGTTGTCTCTGGTGGCCTTGCAAAGGAGGGTCTAAAAAAATTATGAAAAGATTCCATAAAATTGCTGTTACCAGCACCAGATACGGTCCTACTGGTACGTGCAGACTGTTGAAGATGACGAGACCGTCCCATGTTTGTCAAGTTACAACTGGGAGATTCACTCCCTGCACCTGCACGGTTGTTTGGTGGAAAAGCGGATCTAAGATCGAGTAACAGCTTCTGCTGATACTCCTGCATACGTGCGTCCCTTTCTATGGCTGGAATTATGTCACAAAATTTGGACTTGTACCGGGGATCTAATACTGTGGCAAGCCAGTAGTCATCATCACTTCTAATTTTGACAATACGAGGGTCATATTGGAGGTAGTGCAACAAGAAGGCACTCATGTGTCTTGCGCAGCCATGCGGACCAAGTCCACGCTGTGTTTGTGGCATAGAGGTGCTAACCGTTCTTTCTTCCTCTGACATCTCCCCCCAACCTCTTTCAACTGAAATTTGACCAAGGTCTCCCTCATCTGCTGAGTCTTCCATGTCCATGGACAGTCCGTCCTCCATATCTTCATGTCCTCCTGCACCTTCCTCAACATCTTGCCTGCTACCATGCGCCCTTGTTGATCCCTGTCCCCCATGGTCCCATGCCTGGCGCCTTGGTGATGATGAACGTCTGGACCTTGGTGATGTTGTTGTGTCTTGCGCATATGAATCCTCCTGTAGTTCATCCCCTTCCTGTTGTCCCACCCCCTGACTCCGAATAGTGTTTAGTGTGTGCTCCAGCATGTAAATGACTGGAATCGTCATGCTGATAATGGCATTGTCAGCGCTAAACATATTCGTCGCCATGTCGAAACTGTGCAGAAGGGTGCATAGGTCCTTGATCTGAGACCACTCCATCAGGGTGATCTGCCCCACCTCTGCATCTCGTTGGCCCAGGCTATACGTCATGACGTATTGCACCAGGGCACGGCGGTGCTGCCACAGTCGCTGTAACATGTGGAGAGTTGAATTCCAGCGTGTCGCCACATCGCATTTCAGGCGATGAACCGGCAGGCCGAAAGACTTCTGGAGCGATGCAAGTCGCTCAGCTGCGGCGCTTGAACGGCGGAAGTGAGCAGACAGTTTTCGTGCCCTGTTCAGAAGGCCATCTAGGCCGGGATAGTGTGTTAAAAATTGCTGCACGACAAGGTTCAACACGTGAGCCATACAAGGTACGTGTGTCACCTTGCCCAGGCGAAGGGCCGCACCCAGGTTTGCAGCATTGTCGCACACGGCCTTACCAGGCTGCAGGTTGAGTGGAGACAACCATTTATTAAACTCGGACCGCAGAGCTGACCACAACTCCTCAGCTGTGTGACTCTTATTCCCAAGACATGTCAAGCTAAAGACCGCCTGATGCCGTTGCGCTCTGCTGCCAGCATAGTAATGAGGGGTGCGTGATTCCTTTTGCGCTGTGAGTACGCTGGTGGCCTGACCAGGCAGGCTTGGGTCGGAGGTGGAGGACCCAGATGAGGTGGAGGATGCAGAAGCAGTGGCGGAACTTGGACAGACAGAGGATTGACACACAAGTCGTGGGGACGGCAAGACTTGTGCAGCAGACCCTTCACCATCTATCACCATAGTTACCCAGTGCCCAGTGAGCGACATGTAACGTCCCTGTCCATGCTTACTGGTCCAAGTATCGGTGGTGAAATGCACCCGTTCACACACAGAGTTTCTCAATGAAGCGGTGATGTTGTGTGCGACATGCTGGTGTAGCGCGGGCACAAATTTCTTAGAGAAGTAGTGGCGACTAGGCATCTGGTACTGGGGCACAGCGACAGACATAAGGTCTCTAAAATCCTGTGTGTCCACTAGGCGGAAAGGCAGCATTTCGGTAGCCAACAGCTTACAGAGGGATAGAGTCAACCTCTTAGCTTTGTCATGGGTCGCAGGAAGTGGACTTTTATTTGACCACATCTGAGGGACAGAGATCTGGCTGCTGTGTGTAGACGGTGTTGAGTAGGGTGTCCCTGTAAAAATGCAGGTTTGTGAGGAAAGTGCAGGCGGAGACATGATGTTGCCTTCATCCAACGTTGGTGCTATCGATGTCTGAGAGAGCTGTACACACTCACTTGTTTCCCCTTCCAAACCAACTGACGACCTACCAAGCAAACTGCCTGTTGCGGTTACAGTGGTGGAAGTTGTGGGTGGAAAAACAGGTGTGACAGCTGTCCCCACAGTCCTAGAAGATGACGAGCGCGCGGATGCACTGGAAGGGGCAGGCGGTGGATGGTTCGCTCCGCTAGGCCGCATTGCAGCACGGTGAGCTTCCCACCGGGCCATATGATATTTATTCATGTGACGATTCATGGAAGAAGTTGTCAAACTGCTGAGGTTTTGACCTCTACTAAGAGAACCATGACAAATTTTACAGATCACATAATTTGGGCGATCTTTTTCTATGTCAAAAAAGGACCAGGCTAGGCAAGGCTTAGTGGCCATGCGACCTGTTGATCCACCCCGAATAATGCTCAGAGGCAGAGTGGTGGCTGAGGATGCAGTTGTAGACGTGCTACCAGTACTCCGACTCTGTCCAGGAAGGCGCAAGGTAACTTCGTCATCAGTTGCATCCTCCTCCACCACCTCTGTTGACCTCCTCGAGTGCCTGACTGTGGGTTGACAGTAGGTGGGATCTAGAACTTCATCATCAATTGTTGTGTTTGCACTCCTCTCCCCCTCAGACCCAGCCTCTTCTTGCCCTGACCGAATATTTAAGTTGTCATCCCAATCGGGTATCTGCGTCTCATCTTCATCAGTATGTTCCTCATTGTCTATAACCACAGGTGTTACAGTTTGTGACAAAGGGTCAACATTATGCTCAGAAACTTGGTCCTCACGGCCTGAATCAGAGTCACAAAGGTTCTGGGCATCACTGCAGACCATTTCCTGTTCTGTACTCACTGTAGCTTGGGAGCAGACCTCTGATTCCCAGGCTATAGTGTGACTGAACAGCTCTGCAGACTCAGCCATCTCAGTTCCACCATACTGTGCAGGGCTGATGGAGACTTCAGAGCTGGGAGAAAGCAAGTTTGATTGGGATGACAACTCAGAGGACTGGTGTTTTTTGGATGCGGTACTTGAAGAGGCTGAGAGGGCACTTGTTGGACCACTTGAGATCCATTCAAGCATTTTCCTTTTTTGGCCATCATCTACCTTTGTTCCTGTTGTTCGTGTCCGTAAAAAAGGGAGCACATCGGATTGTCCACGGTAAGTAGTAGACATCTTACTTTTGCTGGTAGATGGTCTATCTTCAGCAGATGATAATGGAGCTTTGCCACCTTCCCCACGGACAAAACTTTTTTTGCCTTTTCCACCACGCCTCTTCCCCTTTCCATCAGCATCTGTCATTTTGCCACTCATGTTGATTGTGACAAGATTGTGCACTGAAAATGTGGTAGTAAAAAATGAGAGGTGGTGTAGATTGCAGTGGTGGTCTAGCTTTATTAACAGCAGAATAATAAAGAATAAATATCCCTGACAATGCAACTACGGCCCTTTAACTGGCAGCAAAAATTGCTAGTATAATGGCTTAGTTATAATGAGTTGGAGTGTGCAATGCAGGCAGAGGTGCTGCAAATGTCTTTGCACTAGTGGGACTAGACAAATGTCCAATAGCCACGTTTAGGATGCCACTAGGTACACTGAGTGTTTGCTAGTATAATGGCTTAGTTATAATGAGTTGGAGTGTGCAATGCAGGCAGAGGTGCTGCAAATGTATTTGCACTAGTGTGACTAGACAAATGTCCAATAGCCACGTTTAGGATGCCACTAGGTACACTGAGTGTTTGCTAGTATAATGGCTTAGTTATAATGAGTTGGAGTGTGCAATGCAGGCAGAGGTGCTGCAAATGTCTTTGCACTAGTGTGACTAGACAAATGTCCAATAGCCACGTTTAGGATGCCACTAGGTACACTGAGTGTTTGCAAGTATCATGGCTTAGTTATAATGAGTTGGAGTGTGCAATGCAGGCAGAGGTGCTGCAAATGTCTTTGCACTAGTGGGACTATAGCAAAGTCCAATAGCCACGTTTAGGATGCCACTAGGTACACTGAGTGTTTGCTAGTATAATGGCTTAGTTATAATGAGTTGGAGTGTGCAATGCAGGCAGAGGTGCTGCAAATGTCTTTGCACTAGTGGGACTATAGCAAAGTCCAATAGCCACGTTTAGGATGCCACTAGGTACACTGAGTGTTTGCTAGTATAATGGCTTAGTTATAATGAGTTGGAGTGTGCAATGCAGGCAGAGGTGCTGCAAATGTCTTTGCACTAGTGTGACTAGACAAATGTCCAATAGCCACGTTTAGGATGCCACTAGGTACACTGAGTGTTTGCTAGTATAATGGCTTAGTTATAATGAGTTGGAGTGTGCAATGCAGGCAGAGGTGCTGCAAATGTCTTTGCACTAGTGTGACTAGACAAATGTCCAATAGCCACGTTTAGGATGCCACTAGGTACACTGAGTGTTTGCTAGTATAATGGCTTAGTTATAATGAGTTGGAGTGTGCAATGCAGGCAGAGGTGCTGCAAATGTCTTTGCACTAGTGGGACTATAGCAAAGTCCAATAGCCACGTTTAGGATGCCACTAGGTACACTGAGTGTTTGCTAATATAATGGCTTAGTTATAATGAGTTGGAGTGTGCAATGCAGGCAGAGGTGCTGCAAATGTCTTTGCACTAGTGTGACTAGACAAATGTCTAATAGCCACGTTTAGGATGCCACTAGGTACACTGAGTGTTTGCTAGTATAATGGCTTAGTTATAATGAGTTGGAGTGTGCAATGCAGGCAGAGGTGCTGCAAATGTCTTTGCACTAGTGGGACTATAGCAAAGTCCAATAGCCACGTTTAGGATGCCACTAGGTACACTGAGTGTTTGCTAGTATAATGGCTTAGTTATAATGAGTTGGAGTGTGCAATGCAGGCAGAGGTGCTGCAAATGTCTTTGCACTAGTGTGACTAGACAAATGTCCAATAGCCACGTTTAGGATGCCACTAGGTACACTGAGTGTTTGCTAGTATAATGGCTTAGTTATAATGAGTTGGAGTGTGCAATGCAGGCAGAGGTGCTGCAAATGTCTTTGCACTAGTGGGACTATAGCAAAGTCCAATAGCCACGTTTAGGATGCCACTAGGTACACTGAGTGTTTGCTAGTAAAATGGCTTAGTTATAATGAGTTGGAGTGTGCAATGCAGGCAGAGGTGCTGCAAATGTCTTTGCACTAGTGGGACTAGACAAATGTCCAATAGCCACGTTTAGGATGCCACTAGGTACACTGAGTGTTTGCTAGTATAATAGCTTAGTTATAATGAGTTGGAGTGTGCAATGCAGGCAGAGGTGCTGCAAATGTATTTGCACTAGTGTGACTAGACAAATGTCCAATAGCCACGTTTAGGATGCCACTAGGTACACTGAGTGTTTGCTAGTATAATGGCTTAGTTATAATGAGTTGGAGTGTGCAATGCAGGCAGAGGTGCTGCAAATGTCTTTGCACTAGTGTGACTAGACAAATGTCCAATAGCCACGTTTAGGATGCCACTAGGTACACTGAGTGTTTGCAAGTATAATGGCTTAGTTATAATGAGTTGGTGTGTGCAATGCAGGCAGAGGTGCTGCAAATGTCTTTGCACTAGTGTGACTAGAGAAATGTCCAATAGCCACGTTTAGGATGCCACTAGGTACACTGAGTGTTTGCTAGTATAATGGCTTAGTTATAATGAGTTGGAGTGTGCAATGCAGGCAGAGGTGCTGCAAATGTCTTTGCACTAGTGGGACTATAGCAAAGTCCAATAGCCACGTTTAGGATGCCACTAGGTACACTGAGTGTTTGCTAGTATAATGGCTTAGTTATAATGAGTTGGAGTGTGCAATGCAGGCAGAGGTGCTGCAAATGTCTTTGCACTAGTGGGACTATAGCAAAGTCCAATAGCCACGTTTAGGATGCCACTAGGTACACTGAGTGTTTGCTAGTATAATGGCTTAGTTATAATGAGTTGGAGTGTGCAATGCAGGCAGAGGTGCTGCAAATGTCTTTGCACTAGTGTGACTAGACAAATGTCCAATAGCCACGTTTAGGATGCCACTAGGTACACTGAGTGTTTGCTAGTATAATGGCTTAGTTATAATGAGTTGGAGTGTGCAATGCAGGCAGAGGTGCTGCAAATGTCTTTGCACTAGTGTGACTAGACAAATGTCCAATAGCCACGTTTAGGATGCCACGAGGTACACTGAGTGTTTGCTAGTATAATGGCTTAGTTATAATGAGTTGGAGTGTGCAATGCAGGCAGAGGTGCTGCAAATGTCTTTGCACTAGTGGGACTATAGCAAAGTCCAATAGCCACGTTTAGGATGCCACTAGGTACACTGAGTGTTTGCTAATATAATGGCTTAGTTATAATGAGTTGGAGTGTGCAATGCAGGCAGAGGTGCTGCAAATGTCTTTGCACTAGTGTGACTAGACAAATGTCTAATAGCCACGTTTCGGATGCCACTAGGTACACTGAGTGTTTGCTAGTATAATGGCTTAGTTATAATGAGTTGGAGTGTGCAATGCAGGCAGAGGTGCTGCAAATGTCTTTGCACTAGTGGGACTATAGCAAAGTCCAATAGCCACGTTTAGGATGCCACTAGGTACACTGAGTGTTTGCTAGTATAATGGCTTAGTTATAATGAGTTGGAGTGTGCAATGCAGGCAGAGGTGCTGCAAATGTCTTTGCACTAGTGTGACTAGACAAATGTCCAATAGCCACGTTTAGGATGCCACTAGGTACACTGAGTGTTTGCTAGTATAATGGCTTAGTTATAATGAGTTGGAGTGTGCAATGCAGGCAGAGGTGCTGCAAATGTCTTTGCACTAGTGGGACTATAGCAAAGTCCAATAGCCACGTTTAGGATGCCACTAGGTACACTGAGTGTTTGCTAGTATATTGGCTTAGTTATAATGAGTTGGAGTGTGCAATGCAGGCAGAGGTGCTGCAAATGTCTTTGCACTAGTGTGACTAGACAAATGTCCAATAGCCACGTTTAGGATGCCACTAGGTACACTGAGTGTTTGCTAGTATAATGGCTTAGTTATAATGAGTTGGATTGTGCAGAGGACATGAGGGTACAGTGCCAGGATTGTGCGGCTCTGGGTAGAGGAAAGCAAGCCTGCCTTTCTATTCCCTCCTAATAGGGAAATGCAGGGAGGAAATCCCTGACCTTTGCTACACAGACGCTGTCGCTGTTTTCAGGACCTGTCACCTATGGCTCTGACCCTGCCGGTTTGAGCCCTTAAAAGGACTGATAGAAAGTGCTCTCACTAAGCTGTCCAGCGCTGTGTATGGAGCGCATACAGCTGTATCAGCGATAGGACTCAGGACGGAGCTGCGACAGTGATGTCTGACACCAAAGACGCAGAAGAGATAATGGCGTCCTGGAGGAAAATGTCCGGTTTTATAATGCAGGGACATGTGACATGGACATCCTATCACACATGCCGTTGCTTCTCTGGCTAAAAGTCCACTTAGCTGTGTGTGTGTCTGGGATTGGCTGACATGCTGGCCCGCCCCACAAGACGCGCGCGCTTAGGGAAGGAAGACAAGGAAAAAAAAAAAATGGCGATCGCCATTATACAAACAGCAGTGATCTGAAGGCGCTGTTCACGCACACTATACACTGAAATGTCATAATAGTGTGAGTCACAGAGTGACTTACACTATTACAGCGGAAAGCCAGCTAGGAATTAGCTGTTTTTTTGCTGCTAGAACCGTTCTCGAACGTTTCTAGAACTATCGAGCTTTTGCAAAAAGCTCGAGTTCTAGTTCGATCTAGAACAGGCCCCAAAATCACTCGAGCCTAGAACTGGAGAACCTCGAACCGCGAACCGCGCTCAACTCTAGTGCTAACCGTTCTTTCTTCCTTTGACATCTTCTTTCAACTGAAATTTGACCAAGGTCTCCCTCATCCGCTGAGTCTTCCATGTCCATGGACAGTTCGTCCTCCATTTCTTCATGTTCTCCTGCACCTTCCTCAACATTTTGCCTGCTACCATGCACCCTTGTTGATCCCTGTCCCCCATGGTCCCATGCCTGCCGCGTTGGTGATGATGAACGTCTGGACCTTGGTGATGTTGTTGTCCCTTGCGCATATGAATCCTCCTGTAGTTCCTCCCCTTCCTGTTGTCCCAACCCCTGACTCCGAATAGTGTTTAGCATGTGCTCCAGCATGTAAATGACTGGAATTGTCATGCTGATAATGGCATTGTCAGCGCTAAACATATTCGTCGCCATGTCGAAACTGTGCAGAAGGGTGCATAGGTCCTTTATCTGAGACCACTCCATCAGGGTGACCTGCCCCACCTCTGCATCTCGTTGGCCCAGGCTATACGTCATGACGTATTGCACCAGGGCTCGGCGGTGCTGCCACAGTCACTGTAACATGTTTAGAGTCGAATTCCAGCGTGTCGCCACATCGCATTTAAGGCGATGAACCGGCAGGCCGAAAGACTTCTGGAGCGATGCAAGTCGCTCAGCTGCGGCGCTTGAACGGCGGAAGTGAGCAGACAGTTTTCGTGCCCTGGTCAGAAGGCCAACTAGGCCGGGATAGTGTGTTAAAAATTGCTGGACAACAAGGTTCAACACGTGAGCCATACAAGGCACGTGTGTCACCTTGCCCAGGCGAAGGGCCGCAGCCAGGTTTGCAGCATTGTCGCACACGGCCTTACCAGGCTGCAGGTTGAGTGGAGACAACCATTTATTAAACTCGGACCGCAGAGCTGACCACAACTCCTCAGCTGTGTGACTCTTATTCCCAAGACATGTCAAGCTAAAGACCGCCTGATGCCGTTGCGCTCTGCTGCCAGCATAGTAATGAGGCATGCGTGATTCCTTCTGCGCAGTGAGAACGCTGGTGGCCTGACCAGGCAGGCTTGGGGCGGAGGTGGAGGACACAGATGAGGTGGAGGAGGCAGAAGCAGTGGCGGAACTTGGACAGACAGAGGATTGACACACAAGTCGTGAGGACGGCAAGACTTGTGCAGCAGACCCTTCACCATCTATCACCATAGTTACCCAGTGCCCAGTCAGCGACATGTAACGCCCCTGTCCATGCTTACTGGTCCAAGTATCGGTGGTGAAATGCACCCGTTGACACACGGAGTTTCTCAAGGAAGCGGAGATGTTGTGTGCGACATGCTGGTGTAGCGCGGGCACACCTGTTTTAGAGAAGTAGTGGTGACTGGGCATCTGGTACTGGGGCACAGCAACAGACATAAGGTCTCTATAATCCTGTGTGTCCACCAGGCGGAAAGGCAGCATTTCGGTAGCCAAGAGCTTACAGAGGGATAAAGTCAACCTCTTAGCTTTGTCATGGGTCGCAGGAAATGGCCTTTCATTTGTCCACATCTGAGGGACAGAGATCTGGCTGCTGTGTGTAGACGGTGTTGAGTAAGGTGTCCCTGGAAAAATGCAGGTTTGTGAGGAAAGTGCAGGCGGAGACATGATGTTGCCTTCATCCAACGTTGGTGCTATCAATGTCTGAGAGAGCTGTACACACGCACTTGTTGCCCCTTCCAAACCAAATGACGACCTACCAAGCAAACTGCCTGTTGTGGTTACAGTGGTGGAAGTTGTGCGTGGAAAACCAGGTGTGACAGCTGTCCCCACAGTCCTAGAAGATGAAGAGCGCGCGGATGCACTGGAAGGGGCAGGCCGTGGATGGTTCGCTCCGCTAGGCCGCATTGCAGCACGGTGAGCTTCCCACTGGGACATATGATATTTATTCATGTGACGATTCATGGAAGAAGTTGTCAAACTGCTGAGGTTTTGCCCTCTACTAACAGAATCACGACAAATTTTACAGATCACATAATTTGGGCGATCTTTTTCTATGTCAAAAAAGGACCAGGCTAGGCAAGGCTTAGAGGGCATGCGACCTGCTGAGCCCCCCCGACTAGTGCTCAGAGGCAGAGTGGTGGCTGATGATGCAGTTGTAGACGTGCTACCAGTGGTCCGACTCTGTCCAGGAAGGCGCAAGGTAATTTCGTCGTCGGTTGCATCCTCCTCCACCGCCTCTGTTGACCTCCTCGAGTGCCTGACTGTGGGTTGACAGTAGGTGGGATCTAGAACTTCCTCATCAATTGTTGTGTTTGCACTCCCCTCACCCTCAGACCGAGGCTCTTCTTGCCCTGATCGAATATTTAAGTTGTCATCACAATCTGGTATCTGCGTCTCATCGTCATCAGTATGTTCCTCATTGTCTATAACCACAGGTGTTACAGTTTGGGACAAAGGGTCAACATTATGCTCACAAACTTGGTCCTCACGGCCTGAATCGGAGTCACAAAGGTTCTGGGCATCACTGCAGACCATTTCCTGGTCTGTACTCACTGTGCTTGGGAGCAGACCTCTGATTCCCAGGCTATAGTGTGACTGAACAGCTCTGCAGACTCAGCCATCTCAGTTCCACCATACTGTGCAGGGCGGATGGAGACTTCAGAGCTGGGAGAAAGCAAGTTTGATTGGGATGACAACTCAGAGGACTGGTGTTTTTTGGATGCGGTAGTTGGGGTGGCTGAGAGGGCACTTGTTGGACCACTTGAGATCCATTCAAGCATTTTCCTTTTTTGGCCATCATCTACCTTTGTTCCAGTTGTTCGTGTCCGTAAAAAAGGGAGCACATCGGATTGTCCACGGTAAGTAGTAGACATCTTACTTTTGCTGGTAGATGGTCTATCTTCAGCAGATGTTAATGGAGCTTTGCCACCTTCCCCACGGACAAACCCTTTTTTTCCTTTTCCAACACGCCTCTTCCCCTTTCCACCAGCATCTGTCATTTTGCCACTCATGACTGCGACAAGATTGTGCACTTAAAATGTGGTAGTAAAAATTGAGAGGTGGTGTAGATTGCAGCGGTGGTCTAGCTTTATTAACAGCAGAAAAAACAACAATAATTATCCCTGACAATTCAACTACGGCCCTTAAACTGGCAGTATAAATTGCTAGTATAATAGCTTTGTAACAATGAGCTTGGATGTTCAATGCAGACGTGCTGCAAATATCTTTGCACTAGTGGGACAATACAGAAGTCCAACAGCCACTTTTATGATGCCACTAAGTTCACTCAGTGTTTGCTAGTATAATGGCTTAGTAACAATGAGTTTGAGTGTGCAATGCAGGCAGATGTGCTGCAAATATCTTTGCACTAGTGGGACAATACAGAAGTCCCACAGCCACCTTTATGATGCCACTAAGTTCACTCAGTGTTTACTAGTATAATGGCTTAGTAACAATGAGTTTGAGTGTGCAATGCAGGCAGACGTGCTGCAATTATTTTTGCACTAGTGGGACAATACAGAAGTCCAACAGCCACGTTTAGGATGCCACTAAGTTCACTCAGTGTTTGCTAGTATAATGGCTTAGAAACAATGAGTTTGAGTGTGCAATGCAGGCAGACGTGCTGCAAATATCTTTGCACTAGTGGGACAATACAGAAGTCCAACAGCCACGTTTAGGATGTCACTAAGTTCACTCAGTGTTTGCTAGTATAATGGCTTAGTAACAATGAGCTGGAGTGTGCAAAGGGCAGCAGGGTACAGTGGCAGAGTTGTGGGTCTCTGGGAAGAGGAAAGGAAGCCTGCCTTTCTATCCCTCCTAATGGGGAAATGCAGCGAGGAAATCCCTGACCTTAGCTACACAGACGCTGTCATCTTGTGTAGCTGTTAAACTCTGTTTTCACGGACCTGTCACCTATGGCTCTGACCCTGCCGATATGAGCCCTTAAAAGGACTGATAGAAACTTCTATCCCTATTCTGTACAGCAATGTGTATGGAGCGTACACAGCAGTATCGGAGATAGGAGCTGCGCCAGTGATGACTGACACCAAGGACGCAAAAGGCAGATAATGGCGTGCCTGAGGAAAATGTCCGGTTTTATAGTGCAGGGACATGTGACATGGACATCCTATCACACATACCATTGCTTCTCTGGCTAAAAGTTCACTTAGCTGTGTGTGTGTCTGGGATTGGCTGACATGCTGGCCCGCCCCACTACACGAGCGCGCTTAGGGAAGGAAGACAAGGAAAAAAAAAAAAAAAGGCGATCGCCATTATCCATACAGCAGTGATCTGAATGCGCTGTTCCCGCACAGTATACACTGAAATGTCATAATAGTGTGAGTCACAGAGTGACTTACACTATTACAGCGGAAAGCCAGCTAGGAATTAGCTGGTCTTTTTGCTGCTAGAACCGTTCTCGAACGTATCTAGAACTATCGAGCTTAAGCAAAAAGCTTGAGTTCTAGTTCGATCTAGAACAGCCACCAAAATCACTCGAGCCGCGAACTGGAGAACCTCGAACCGCGAACCGCGCTCAACTCCAATCCTTAACAGTCCCCAGTATGACACCGGGGTAGGTATTAAAGTCTTTTCTGAACCATGACTTGTTTATCTTGGATCATTTTTAGAAACGCTGAAGCAAGGGTTACTCAAAGCGGAGTCTCCCTTTTTTCCAAAAATTGGGCCACACAGACACCCACCCCTTCAGTGGCAGCACTTGTGGCCCAGTTGTACACTTCACATTTAGATTTGCATCAAGCACATTCAAAAATACGCCATCCTTAACCGTCCCCAGGATGACACCGGGGTAGGTGATTAAGCCTTTGCTGAACCATGACTTGTTCATCTTGGCTCCTTTTTAAAAACACAGTAAGCAAGGCTTACTCCAAGCAGATTCTCCCTTTTTTCCAAAAATTGGGCCACACAGACACCCACCCCTTCAGTGGCAGCACTTGTTCCCCAGTTGTATACTTCACAGTTAGATTTGCATCAAGTACATTCAAAAATACGCCATCCTTAACCGTCCCCAGGATGACACAGGGGTATGTAGGTTAGTCTTTGTTTATCCCAGATCTGTTCATTTTGGATCATTTTTAGAAACACTGCAAGCAAGGGTTATTTCAAGCGGAGTCGCCCTTTTTTCTAAAAATTGGGCCACACAGACACCCACACTTTCAGTGGCAGCACTTGTGCCCCAGTTGTACACTTCACAGGTAGATTTGCCTCAAGCACATTAAAAAATACGACATCCTTAACCATTTCCAGGATGACACCGGGGTAGGTAGCTAAGTCTTTGCTGAACCATGACTTATTCATCTTGGATCATTTTTAGAAATGTCGCGGGCGGGGAGGGCGCTGCACTCACCCAGTGCTCGGGTCCGGCACTGCTACTGCTTCGCTTGCTGCTCGGTGGCTCGAGCGGTGGGCCGGATCCGGCGACTCGAGCGGCGCTCCTCACCCATGAGTGAAAAGGGGAATGGTTTTGGGGATTGATTGTCAATGACGCCACCCATGGTTGTGGTGAGGTTGTGACACCACCGCTGCTCTGGACGGGGATCCCGGGAGCGATGACAGGGAGCAGCGCAGTTGTTGTTTTCCCCTCTGTTTTCCCCTCTGGGTAGGGGGGTTGTTTGTCCCGGGGCCCGGTGAGGGAGAGGGACGTGTAGCAGGCGGGTTACGGGGTCTGGCGAGGTGCAGGGTCGCAGGGGCAGCGCGGTGCGACATGGCACAGTGGTACTCACTCAGCCAATGATGAATGCAAAGTCCTTAGTAAAACACACGGCTGGATGGACGGGGCCCACTGACGGCTGCGGTGGTTTCTGCTCCCGGTAGGTTGGCGGTGAATGCCTTTCCCTGCACCTCAAAAAGAGGAGAACATGAGCAAAATTGCTGAAAACAGTTCATAAATTTTATTGCATAGAAATTTCAAAGTGCAAGTGCAAAAGAAATCACATAATATACGATTGGGGGAGGAGGAGAGAAACAGATGGTAAAAAACAGGACATTGGCCTGGTGCGGACAACAGGAAAAAATAGCATTCACAGATAGATTATATTAATATAGCCTAAATCACTGGCAAATAAGCAGAAGAAAGGGTAAAGAATGTTATATCTCTGGTAGGGATACATGACACTAAATCACCGGCATGTAAGCATCAAATCACAAGTGAGAGACCTGGGCATTCCGACCATAATAGGAGAAAAACTTAACCCCGAGTCTGCATTGGCCAGATGCAGACAAAGAGGAAAAGACAAATTCCCCAAAAAACGGTACAGATCCCAGGCCTATAAAAATAATGAGTGTAACAAAATAAACCTGAGAGAATCCCTAGCAGAGATAATAGCCCCAAATCACTGGCCAGTAAGCAAAAAGGGTTATTAGTGATTAGGGTAAATCAGATGCATAAGGGAAGACAGAAGAAAAAAACCTGTAAACATGGAAAACAGTTACAGTAATATTAATATATGCAATTGAGGAAAAACATATAGATCGTGCAGCCCCATCATCAAGTACTATGAATCAAGTAAGGACCTTATTAAATAAGTAGAGGGAGGGGGTGCCGAAATACAGCAATATCCATAAGAGCACTGTGGCAAAAAACAGGGTATAGATGTTAGCCTAAATTAGAATACAGGCAGATTCCTAAAATCAGATAAGTAATCCCATAGAGGATGGAAAAAGGGAATTAGAACAACCCAAATCACTGGCCAGTAAGCAGAGGAGTTTTTGAAAAGAAATAGTTTATAGCAAATTTGATGCATAGAGAAAGACAGGAAAAAGGAGCCCGCATGCAAAAAAGACAACTGCAGTGGTGTTGAAATGTGCAATTAAGGAAGTACATATATATCGAGCAGCCCCATCAGCACATATGAGTCAAATAAGAGACCTGTTAAATAAGTAAAAAGAGGGGGGTTTTTGCCGAAGTACAACAATGTCCATAAAGGCACCAAAGCAGAAAGCAGGATAAGGGTGTTAGCCTAGATTAGGAAATAGGCAAATTCCTGAGCCCAGATCAAAAACAAAAACCCATACAAAGTAAGGGGGGGCTAAGTAATTAAAGCCCTAGTAGAGGAACGCATTATACCTGGGTCCGGTGGTGGAAGGAGGCCCGACGTACGTTTCGCGGCTTTAAGAGAAAGTCGCTCGCCGCTTCATCATGGGGGAAAGTGAAGAGTGGTGCACATGTCCGGTCTGTGCGACTCCTAAATACTACCGCGGTAATTACACCGCGAATAGGATTCAGAGTTCCGGAGTCAAAACGGCGCATGCGCGGGCCGGCCCGGGAACGCCCCCCGTTTCGCAGCCCCGGCAGTCAAGGAGTCAGGCGCATGCGCGGGAGCCCGAGCAAAACTTGCCCAGACCCCTGCACACGCGCGGACTCCATCGAGACACTGGAGCGCGGCCAGGAGACGCAGAGCCGACGCGCGCATGCGCACAAGACTCCGAGAACAATGAATGGACAAAAGCAGACGTAAACCAGAAAGGGAGTGTATGTGAGTATCTGGAAATATTCAGAATGGAACAGAATAGAGATACCAAATTCATTATACATAATAAGAGCATATACCATTACAAATAGCTTTGAGCCAGATTAAAAATGGCATAAGAAATCATCAAAGACTAAAACACAAAACACAATATGGCAGTAATAATAAATAGTGATGGTCATGAAGAGGAAAATCCCAGAGTTGACATGTTGATGTGATGACGTCCAAAGATCTTGATAAATTTCAAGGTTATCAGGTCCAAACCATTTCAATAGGAGTCATAGAAGGACAGTGGCAACGAAAAAGTGACAAACTAGAAACAAAGAACGAATAAAAAGAAATAATTAAAAATTAAAAACCACAGACACCAGGCAGCTGTTGTTAAACAGAGAAACCAAGGGCATTATTAATAAGCCATGATACTAGCAGTAACAAAATACCAGTAGTGTACAAGGGCCCAAGGTATCAATATTATGGTATAATAAAACAGAGAAAAGAAAAGGACACCCGCCTTATAAAAATGAGGCGAAGCTCAAGGTTTCATTGAGACCTTTTGGAGCAACCGTATCCAAAGCCACAATCCATTTTGTTTCCCTTTGGGAAAGCATCTTTTTGATGTTACCACCCCTTATGCCACTATGTACCACATAAATCCCCCGAACTTTCAGGGATCTCGGGTCGCAATCGTGGAATTTTTTGAAATGACGGGGTAAGGTCTTGAGCAAAGAAAAGTCATTCACTGTCCTGGCCGCGGCAATGTCCCGCACATGCTCTCTCACACGCATCCGTAACTCCCTAGATGTAAGACCAACGTAAATAAGAGGACAATTACAGGTAGCGTAATAGATGACATTAATTGTACTACAAGAAATCCAATGTCTAATCAAATAAGTACGTTGGGAGTCAGAACTAGTGAAAGAGCATGAGCGGATGACATTGGCGCAGGCAAGACAGTGCCCGCAGGGTATACATCCCAAAGTGGGACCCCTGGAACCAAAAGGATTGGGGCTTTTAGCAATGTAATGACTATGAACCAAACAATCACTAAGATTGCGAGCCCTACGAGCCGTGACCAAGGGAGCAGGAGAAAGGACCGGATCTGTTTGGAGAACAGGCCAATGTCGAGCCAAAATATCCCGTATCTTATGCCACTCGAAATTATAGGTTGAGATGAAACGAGGATTTGGATCACCAAAGGAACGTTTAGATGGTTGATTGATCAATGAGATTCTGGGAGTATGTTTTGCCCTAAGGTAACCCTTTTTGATGCACCGACGACTATATCCCCTCTCCTCAAAACGTGTTTTAAGATCATCAGCCTGTATTTCGAATTTGGCGTCCGATGAGCAAATACGCCTCATCCGCAGAAATTGTCCGGTCGGGATAGCCCTAATCGTAGATCCGGTATGTCCTGAGGAGGCGTGAAGAAGTGCATTGACTGATGTAGATTTACGGAAAACATCAGTCTGAACACGTTGGTTGCCATCAACTTCCAGAACAATATCCAAAAAGTCTATACGACTAGAGCTATATTTATAAGTAAGTCTGATATTATATATGTTGGAATTCAGACAGTGAATGAACGAGTCGAGCTGCTCCACCGTACCCTGCCAAAACATCAAGATGTCATCAATATATCTAATCCAGCACTGCGCCTGGGCAGCGGCCTGCACGCCCTCATCGCCAAAGACCTGTCTCTCCCAGAAGCCCAGGAACAGGTTGGCATATGAAGGCGCACAGGCCGCGCCCATCGCAGTGCCGCGCTTCTGAAGATAGAAGGAATTTTTAAAAGTAAAATAGTTATGTGACAGGGCAAAGTTTAGCAGCTCGACTACTAGTTCATTCAGCTCAGGGTCCCGACCGGACATCCCCAGAAAAAAGCGAGCCGCCCGGACGCCATCCTCGTGTCGTATACAGGTGTATAGTGATTCCACGTCCATTGTGACAAAAAGTAAATCAGGCTCCATTGAGATGCCGTCAACCCTCATGAGCACGTCCGTCGTGTCTTTGGCATAAGACGGCAGTGATTCCACTGATGGTCTCAAATAAAAATCAATAAATCTACACACTGGTTCACAAATACCGTCAATGCCAGACACGATCGGACGGCCAGGAGGGTTAACGGCATCCTTGTGGATCTTAGGGAGGAGATATAACGTCGGGGCCCTAGGGAACCTGACCATCAAACCATCAAACATTTTCTTAGATATAATCCCCAAATCATGGGCTTTAGAAAGAATTAGTTGGAGTTTTAAGGAGAAAGAAGTGGTGGGGTCGAAGTCCAGTTTTTGGTACGTCTCCTTATCTTTAAGTTGCTTAAAAACTTCTCTCTCATACTGTATCGTGGGCCAGATCACAATGTTGCCCCCCTTGTCAGCTGCTTTAAAAACAACATCGTCAAAAGACTGGAGTTCAGCAAGAGCTTCTCTCTGTTTCTTTGTGAGATTATCAAAATATCGCCGGGTAGAAATTGTCCTGAAATCCTCCATGACAAGTTTCGTGAAAATTTCAACGGCCGGGCATACTGACAAGGGGGGGAACCTTGATGATCTGGAATGGAGAAAAGTGGAAGACGTACCTGCATCAATAGTCTGTTCCAACAATAACTCTTCAAGAGCCGCAAGAGCTTCCCGTTCAATATCCGTCATAGTGTCCAGACCAACATCTCTTTTATTATGTAATTTCTTAAGGACGAGTTTCCTCGAAAAGAGGTACAGGTCCTTTAAGGCTGTAAAATAATGAAAAGAGTTGGTAGGAGAAAAGGACAGACCCAGGGACAAGACCTCGATCTGAGCATCCGAGAGAAGATGACGAGATAGATTAATTACCTGAAGTTTATTTTTAGGTTTGCCATCCTGAGACTTGCCAGGGCCAGGTTTTAGAGGTCCGGGTTTTTTAGGGCCACTCCTGGTAATGATACCCCTGGACTCATCTTTACTGTATGAACTCTCAGATGTAACAGATCGGGTGTCGTCCATGGAACTGCCCGACCTCAAGGAAGTTGATCTGGACCGAATATTGGAGCTAGCACGGAACTGAGGTCGTGCTCTTGCGGCACTGGACTTCCATCTGTAGACTCGATTGTTGGCTTGGTCAGCCACATCTCTCTGGAACTTTTTGGACTTATACTCCACCACCTCCCTCTCACATTTTTGAGATTCAAGATCCATCTCCTCGTTTAATCGCTGTAAAAAATCTTCAGATGAGTTGGACTTAATAGTGGACAAAAGATTGTCCATCTCTGTCTCGATCTCCAGCAGAGTAGAACTGTTATGGTCACGTAAAAGGGTCAGAAAGCCCGTGGAACAGGCGTGTGCAAACTCCTCCCACTTAGTCTTGAAATGGGTGTCCTCCACCTCAAAGGAAGGAAAAATTTGGACACGAAGGCCACGGGGAACTAGGTTTTTCTGGATGTATTTATCCAGAAAAGCACGGTTAAGTAAGGTGCGAATACGCTTTTTTAGCAAAACCTTGAATTTAAATATGGCGTCACGTGTTTCATTGGTTGGAGAATTCTCTGATGGTGAATCCCCATCCTCCTTGAGAGCATTATTAACATGTGTGAGCCACACCGAATCGTGAGCTCTAAAGTCCATCATGGAAGAAGCTGTGAGAAACACAGAAATAGTTAGAAAAATCAAACATTCCACAGAAGGCATAGAAAAAAATGAGAACCTGGTGGAGGAGCCACCCTGGGTTCACAGCAGCTCAAAGAGCATTTCAAAAAGAGGAGAACATGAGCAAAATTGCTGAAAACAGTTCATAAATTTTATTGCATAGAAATTTCAAAGTGCAAGTGCAAAAGAAATCACATAATATACGATTGGGGGAGGAGGAGAGAAACAGATGGTAAAAAACAGGACATTGGCCTGGTGCGGACAACAGGAAAAAATAGCATTCACAGATAGATTATATTAATATAGCCTAAATCACTGGCAAATAAGCAGAAGAAAGGGTAAAGAATGTTATATCTCTGGTAGGGATACATGACACTAAATCACCGGCATGTAAGCATCAAATCACAAGTGAGAGACCTGGGCATTCCGACCATAATAGGAGAAAAACTTAACCCCGAGTCTGCATTGGCCAGATGCAGACAAAGAGGAAAAGACAAATTCCCCAAAAAACGGTACAGATCCCAGGCCTATAAAAATAATGAGTGTAACAAAATAAACCTGAGAGAATCCCTAGCAGAGATAATAGCCCCAAATCACTGGCCAGTAAGCAAAAAGGGTTATTAGTGATTAGGGTAAATCAGATGCATAAGGGAAGACAGAAGAAAAAAACCTGTAAACATGGAAAACAGTTACAGTAATATTGATATATGCAATTGAGGAAAAACATATAGATCGTGCAGCCCCATCATCAAGTACTATGAATCAAGTAAGGACCTTATTAAATAAGTAGAGGGAGGGGGTGCCGAAATACAGCAATATCCATAAGAGCACTGTGGCAGAAAACAGGGTATAGATGTTAACCTAAATTAGAATACAGGCAGATTCCTAAAATCAGATAAGTAATCCCATAGAGGATGGAAAAAGGGAATTAGAACAACCCAAATCACTGGCCAGTAAGCAGAGGAGTTTTTGAAAAGAAATAGTTTATAGCAAATTTGATGCATAGAGAAAGACAGGAAAAAGGAGCCTGCATGCAAAAAAGACAACTGCAGTGGTGTTGAAATGTGCAATTAAGGAAGTACATATATATCGAGCAGCCCCATCAGCACATATGAGTCAAATAAGAGACCTGTTAAATAAGTAAAAAGAGGGGGGTTTTTGCCGAAGTACAACAATGTCCATAAAGGCACCAAAGCAGAAAGCAGGATAAGGGTGTTAGCCTAGATTAGGAAATAGGCAAATTCCTGAGGCCAGATCAAAAACAAAAACCCATACAAAGTAAGGGGGGGCTAAGTAATTAAAGCCCTAGTAGAGGAACGCATTATACCTGGGTCCGGTGGTGGAAGGAGGCCCGACGTACGTTTCGCGGCTTTAAGAGAAAGTCGCTCGCCGCTTCATCATGGGGGAAAGTGAAGAGTGGTGCACATGTCCGGTCTGTGCGACTCCTAAATACTACCGCGGTAATTACACCGCGAATAGGATTCAGAGTTCCGGAGTCAAAACAGCGCATGCGCGGGCCGGCCCGGGAACGCCCCCCGTTTCGCAGCCCCGGCAGTCAAGGAGTCAGGCGCATGCGCGGGAGCCCGAGCAAAACTTGCCCAGACCCCCGCACACGCGCGGACTCCATCGAGACACCGGAGCGCGGCCAGGAGACGCAGAGCCGACGCGCGCATGCGCACAAGACTCCGAGAACAATGAATGGACAAAAGCAGACGTAAACCAGAAAGGGAGTGTATGTGAGTATCTGGAAATATTCAGAATGGAACAGAATAGAGATACCGAATTCATTATACATAATAAGAGCATATACCATTACAAATAGCTTTGAGCCAGATTAAAAATGGCATAAGAAATCATCAAAGACTAAAACACAAAACACAATATGGCAGTAATAATAAATAGTGATGGTCATGAAGAGGAAAATCCCAGAGTTGACATGTTGATGTGATGACGTCCAAAGATCTTGATAAATTTCAAGGTTATCAAGTCCAAACCATTTCAATAGGAGTCATAGAAGGACAGTGGCAACGAAAAAGTGACAAACTAGAAACAAAGAACGAATAAAAAGAAATAATTAAAAACAAAAAATTAAAAACCACAGACACCAGGCAGCTGTTGTTAAACAGAGAAACCAAGGGCATTATTAATAAGTCATGATACTAGCAGTAACAAATTACCAGTAGTGTACAAGGGCCCAAGGTATCAATATTATGGTATAATAAAACAGAGAAAAGAAAAGGACACCCGCCTTATAAAAATGAGGCGAAGCTCAAGGTTTCATTGAGACCTTTTGGAGCAACCGTATCCAAAGCCACAATCCATTTTGTTTCCCTTTGGGAAAGCATCTTTTTGATGTTACCACCCCTTATGCCACTATGTACCTGTCACGCTCCCCGGGTCCTCTGCTCCGCTCCCCGGGTCCTCAGCTCCGCTCCCCGGCTCACCTGCCATGCTCCCCGCTCTCCAACCTCCGGTGCCCGTCCTTCCCAGGCCCCCTGGTCTCCGCTCCCGGCGCCCAACGGCTTCCCAGGTCCTGGCCGGCTCCCCTGCGTCCTCCTCTTAGCTTCCTTCCCTGGCTTCTGGCACCCGGGCCGCGCGCATGCGCATTAGGGCGCACGCGCGGTCACTGACCCTTTCTTAAAGGGCCAGTGTCAAATTACAGGAAATGATGCACATAGGTACAGAGTATATAGGGGGTTAATGTCCAAGGGAGCGGGGCCTGTTCTTCGTGTTTTCCCAAGCTAGGAGTCAGGTCTCCTTGTGTTTTGTGAGATACTTACCTCTCTATCTTCTAGAGCCGATCCTGCATCGCCATCCGGTCCTGCGGTACCTCGAACCCCGAACGCTGCCCATCTGCCATCCTGACAGTCCGTACCATCTCGGATCCCTGCGGTGACCCGTCATCTCGCTCCAACGGTTCCGGACCCCGCCTGACACCATCACGGCTTCCGAACCTGAGCTCCATCACCCGGATCACCATCCGTGACCTCGTGGTCCCAGGGACTTCTCCATTTTCTCCCAGTGCACGGACTGTCCTGCTACCTACAGTGCTCCGGCTACCGGACTCCTTTCCCTCATCCGGGAGTTCGGCCCAGTGGATCCACCTCCAGGGTCTACCCGTCCATCTGGCCCTAACAGTAAGAACAGGCCATGGATCCCGCCGAAGCACTTGCGGCCTTGCATGAGGAACTCCAACGCCAGCGTGAAGTTCAGACCCACATGCTGAACTTTATGACTTCCGTGGACACCCGCCTGACCACGCTACAAGCGGCAGTCACGTCTTCAACATCCCGAGCCTCCACTAGTCAAGCCACGACCCCCGCTCCCGTGGCTGCCTCTTCGGATGCTTCCAGACTGCGTTTGGCCTCACCACCCCGGTACGCCGGAGATCCCAAGACCTGCAGGGGGTTTATAAACCAATGCTCCCTCCATTTCACGCAGCTGCCACATCTGTTTACCTCCGACCAAGCCAAGGTTGCCTTCATCATGTCTCACCTAGAGGGCGAGGCACTGGCGTGGATGAACCCCTTGTGGGAGAAGGAGGAACCTATGACCAAGAACCTCTAGGAGTTCCTGCAGGCCTTTCGCAGCACCTTTGACGAACCCGGACGCGCCTCCGCGTCTGCGTCATCACTTCTCCGGCTACGTCAGGGAACACTGACGGTGGGTCAATACGCCATCCGTTTCCACACCTTGGCTTCAGAACTCGGGTGGAATAACGAGGCCCTAACCGCCGCCTTCTGGGAAGGACTATCGGGTCGAATCAAAGATGAGCTGGCTGGACGTGATGTACCATCCACCCTGGACGCCCTGATTACCCTAGCGACTCGAGTGGACATACGCTTTCAGGAGCGGTCCAAAGAGGTATCCCGTGAGAGACGTCCGGTACGGCATTCCTCTCCTCCACGGAAGCCCGCCGTACTCCAGTCAACGGCCTCTGGTGTCTCCGTCCAGGAGCCCATGCAGATCGACCGTGTGCGACAGTCTGAACAACGTCGAGCAGAGCGGCTTGCCAAGGGTCTCTGCTTTTACTGCGGAGAGGGCACACACCTGCTACGCGCCTGTCCAGAGAGGCCGGGAAACTCCAAAGCCTAGGGTTGGTAGGAGAGGCCACCCTAGGTGCTGGGACTCTCTCAGACCCAGTTACATGGACTGTGCAAGTAACAACGGGAGAGACGCGGTTTACGGCTGAGGCGTACCTCGATTCTGGGGCAGCAGGCTATTTCATCCAGCAGGCCACGGTGGACAAGTACCAGGTGCCTGTTACTCCACTCGACAAGCCCCTCGTGATTGCCTCTGTGGATGGGAGACCTCTCTCTGACACCATCTCCTGGATCACCAAGCCGCTTGAACTGCGTATCGGTGCTCTGCACACCGAGAACATCGCTCTCTACGTCCTCCCACATATGTCACATCAAATTCTGCTGGGTCTTCCCTGGTTGCGGACACACGAGCCTTCAGTCAGCTGGGGAACTGGCGATATTACTCGATGGGGGCCTTCTTGCCATGAGAGGTGTCTGAAGACCATACAACCCATCCGGCGACCTCCGGTTCCCGAGTCCCTACCGAGACTGCCCTCAGCCTATTGGTCCTTCGTGGACGTCTTTGACAAGAAGGAGTCCGAAGTACTTCCACCACATCGTCCTTACGATTGTGCCATTGACCTGCTCCCGGGAACTACACCACCTCGAGGACGGATATATCCACTGTCTCCAGCCGAAACAAGGGCCATGTCTACGTACATCACAGAGAGCCTGGCTAAGGGATTTATCCGGAGATCCTCCTCTCCTGCTGGAGCAGGCTTCTTCTTCGTAAAGAAGAAAGAGGGGGACCTACGCCCATGTATAGACTACCGGGGATTGAACCTGATCACCGTGAAAAACAAGTACCCCCTGCCGCTCATCCCCGAATTGTTTGATCGGCTCAGAGGAGCTCGTGTGTTCACCAAGTTGGATCTTCGGGGTGCCTACAACCTGGTCCGTATCCGCTCAGGGGATGAATGGAAGACCGCGTTCAACACTCGCGATGGGCACTATGAATACTGCGTGATGCCCTTCGGCCTGTGTAACGCACCAGCTGTCTTCCAAGAATTAGTGAACGATGTGTTTCGGGACCTTCTCTACGTCTGTGTGGTGGTATATCTGGACGACATCCTTGTCTTCTCTCCGGACCTCCAGACCCACCGAGAGAACGTGCAACTGGTTCTACAACGACTGAGAGAGAATCGTCTGTACGCCAAGTACGAGAAGTGCGTCTTCGAACAGTCTTCTCTCCCCTTCCTGGGGTACATCATCACCGATACCGGACTGCAGATGGATCCCAAGAAGGTCTCCTCCATTCTCAACTGGCCTCCTCCTTCTGGACTGAAGGCAATCTAACGCTTTCTGGGATTCGCTAACTATTACCGCCAGTTCATTCCTCACTTCTCGGCTCTGACTGCTCCTCTCTCCGCCTTGACCAAGAAGGGGGCTAATCCAAAGGACTGGTCACCTGCGGCCGACGCCGCGTTTGGCGCTCTAAAGCGAGCCTTTGCCTCCTCTCCTGTACTCCACCGTCCAGAATTAAACCGCCAGTTCACCTTGGAGGTGGATGCCTCCTCCTCGGGAGCCGGAGCAGTGCTCATGCAGAAGTCCTCCTCCGGGAAGATGGTGACGTGCGGTTTCTTCTCCAAGAGCTTCTCCGCGCCTGAACGCAATTACACCATCGGTGACCGAGAGCTATTGGCGGTCAAACTGGCTCTGGAGGAATGGCGCTATCTTCTGGAAGGAGCAGTGTACCCTGTCATTGTTTACACGGACCACAAAAACCTGGAATACCTGCGGACTGCTCAGCGACTGAACCCACGGCAAGCCAGGTAGTCCTTGTTCTTTGCCCGGTTCGACTTCCAGCTTCATTTCCGACCCGCAAACAAGAATGTACGCGCTGATGCCTTGTCTAGGTCTTTCGTGCCCATGGAACAGGAGGAAGAGACATCTCAAACCATCATCTGTCCAAGCAAGATTATTCCGGTGACTCCTGTCACCCTGGCCCAGATACCGCCCGGGAAGACCTATGTCTCTGAGACTGACAGGCAAAAAGTGTTACACTGGGGCCATGCCTCGAAAACAGCCGGTCATGCAGGTCAGAAGAAAACATGGAGCGCTATTGTACGTCATTACTGGTGGCCATCCCTGCGCACGGACGTCGCCTCTTTTGTCTCTGCCTGCTCCTCCTGTGCCAGGAACAAGACACCCAAACACCTGCCATACGGCCGTCTTCTGCCTCTGCCCATACCCTCAGTTCCCTGGCAACACATAGCGATGGACTTTATTACGGACTTGCCATTGTCCTCCGGACACACAGTCATATGGGTCGTGGTGGATCGATTCTCTAAAATGGCCCATTTCGTTCCTATGGCTGGATTGCCCTCTGCTCAGGAACTCGCGGACGCCTATATACATCACATCTTCCGCTTGCATGGCTTTCCATCACACATCGTGTCCGACAGAGGAACTCAGTTCACCTCCCGCTTCTGGGGGGCTCTCTGCAAACATCTGGGAGTGACTCTAGACTTTTCATCTGCCTACCATCCTCAGTCTAATGGCCAAGTGGAGAGGGTCAATCAGATATTGACCTCTTTCTTACGTCACTACGTGAACGCCCATCATGACGATTGGTCCACGCTTCTTCCTTGGGCAGAATTCTCCCATAATCACCACGTCAGTGAGTCCTCCTCCAGTTCTCCCTTCCATGTCGTCTACGGACTTCAGCCGTCTGTCCCATTGCCTGTATCCTCGTCCTCGGACATCCCTGCTGCAGATGCAGTACTCCGTGACTTTACTACCATTTGGGACTCAGTTAAGGCGTCCCTTGCACGGGCAACCCTGCGGATGAAGAGACACGCGGACAAGAGACGCCTAGATCCTCCGTGTTTCTCTCCGGGAGATCTCGTCTGGCTTGCTTCCAAGTACATCCGACTGAAGATACCATCCTACAAGCTGGGACCTCGCTACATCGGGCCGTTTAAAGTCCTCAGCAAGATCAATGAGGTTTCCTACAAACTACAGCTCCCGGCCACAATGAGAATACCCAACTCCTTCCACGTCTCTCTGCTCAAGCCGGTTGTCCTTGGTCCCTTCTCCGCTGCCGCCAGCCCGGCTCCTCCTCCTATTGCTGAGGAAGACATCTATGCGGTAAGAGATATCGTGGCCATGAAGACCGTACGTGGTCGGCAGTTCTTCCTGGTGGACTGGGAGGGGTATGGTCCTGAGGATAGGTCCTGGGAGCCCAGGGAGAACGTGGGCACTCCTCTGATCCGTGCCTTCATGTCCCGGTTGCGGGGACGGGGGGGGGTACTGTCACGCTCCCCGGGTCCTCTGCTCCGCTCCCCGGGTCCTCAGCTCCGCTCCCCGGCTCACCTGCCATGCTCCCCGCTCTCCAACCTCCGGTGCCCGTCCTTCCCAGGCCCCCTGGTCTCCGCTCCCGGCGCCCGACGGCTTCCCAGGTCCTGGCCGGCTCCCCTGCGTCCTCCTCTCAGCTTCCTTCCCTCGCTTCTGGCACCCGGGCCGCGCGCATGCGCATTAGGGCGCGCGCGCGGTCACTGACCCTTTCTTAAAGGGCCAGTGTCAAATTACAGGAAATGATGCACATAGGTACAGGGTATATAGGGGGTTAATGTCCAAGGGAGCGGGGCCTGTTCTTCGTGTTTTCCCAAGCTAGGAGTCAGGTCTCCTTGTGTTTTGTGAGATACTTACCTCTCTATCTTCTAGAGCCGATCCTGCATCGCCATCCGGTCCTGCGGTACCTCGAACCCCGAACGCTGCCCATCTGCCATCCTGACAGTCCGTACCATCTCGGATCCCTGCGGTGACCCGTCATCTCGCTCCAACGGTTCCGGACCCCGCCTGACACCATCACGGCTTCCGAACCTGAGCTCCGTCACCCGGACCACCATCCGTGACCTCGTGGTCCCAGGGACTTCTCCATTTTCTCCCAGTGCACGGACTGTCCTGCTACCTACAGTGCTCCGGCTACCGGACTCCTTTCCCTCATCCGGGAGTTCGGCCCAGTGGATACACCTCCAGGGTCTACCCGTCCATCTGGCCCTAACAGTACCACATCAATCCCCGAACTTTCAGGGATCTCGGGTCGCAATCGTGGAATTTTTTGAAATGACGGGGTAAGGTCTTGAGCAAAGAAAAGTCATTCACTATCCTGGCCGCGGCAATGTCCCGCACATGCTCTCTCACACGCATCCGTAACTCCCTAGATGTAAGACCAACGTAAATAAGAGGACAATTACAGGTAGCGTAATAGATGACATTAATTGTACTACAAGAAATCCAATGTCTAATCGAATAAGTACGTTGGGAGTCAGAACTAGTGAAAGAGCATGAGCGGACGACATTGGCGCAGGCAAGACAGTGCCCGCAGGGTATACATCCCAAAGTGGGACCCCTGGAACCAAAAGGATTGGGGCTTTTAGCAATGTAATGACTATGAACCAAACAATCACTAAGATTGCGAGCCCTACGAGCCGTGACCAAGGGAGCAGGAGAAAGAGACCGAGAAAGAACCGGATCTGTTTGGAGAACAGGCCAATGTCGAGCCAAAATATCCCGTATCTTATGCCACTCGGAATTATAGGTTGAGATGAAATGAGGATTTGGATCAACAAAGGAACGTTTAGATGGTTGATTGATCAATGAGATTCTGGGAGTATGTTTTGCCCTAAGGTAACCCTTTTTGATGCACCGACGACTATATCCCCTCTCCTCAAAACGTGTTTTAAGATCATCAGCCTGTATTTCGAATTTGGCGTCCGATGAGCAAATACGCCTCATCCGCAGAAATTGTCCGGTCGGGATAGCCCTAATCGTAGATCCGGTATGTCCCGAGGAGGCGTGAAGAAGTGCATTGACTGATGTAGATTTACGGAAAACATCAGTCTGAACACGTTGGTTGCCATCAACTTCCAGAACAATATCCAAAAAGTCTATATGACTAGAGCTATATTTATAAGTAAGTCTGATATTATATATGTTGGAATTCAGACAGTGAATGAACGAGTCGAGCTGCTCCACCGTACCCTGCCAAAACATCAAGATGTCATCAATATATCTAATCCAGCACAGCGCCTGGGCAGCGGCCTGCGCGCCCTCATCGCCAAAGACCTGTCTCTCCCAGAAGCCCAGGAACAGGTTGACATATGAAGGCGCACAGGCCGCGCCCATCGCAGTGCCGCGCTTCTGAAGAAAGAAGGAATTTTTAAAAGTAAAATAGTTATGTGACAGGGTAAAGTTTAGCAGCTCGACTACTAGTTCATTCAGCTCAGGGTCCCGACCGGACATCCCCAGAAAAAATCGAGCTGCCCGGACGCCATCCTCGTGTCGTATACAGGTGTATAGTGATTCCACGTCCATTGTGACAAAAAGTAAATCAGGCTCCATTGAGATGCCGTCAACCCTCATGAGCACGTCCGTCGTGTCTTTGGCATAAGACGGCAGTGATTCCACTGATGGTCTCAAATAAAAATCAATAAATCTACACACTGGTTCACAAAAACCGTCAATGCCAGACACGATCGGACGGCCAGGAGGGTTAACGGCATCCTTGTGGATCTTAGGGAGGAGATATAACGTCGGGGCCCTAGGGAACCTGACCATCAAACCATCAAACATTTTCTTAGATATAATCCCCAAATCATGGGCTTTAGAAAGAATTAGTTGGAGTTTTAAGGAGAAAGAAGTGGTGGGGTCGAAGTCCAGTTTTTGGTACGTCTCCTTATCTTTAAGTTGCTTAAAAACTTCTCTCTCATACTGTATCGTGGGCCAGATCACAATGTTGCCCCCCTTGTCAGCTGCTTTAAAAACGACATCGTCAAAAGACTGGAGTTCAGCAAGAGCTTCTGTTTCTTTGTGAGATTATCAAAATATCGCCGGGTAGAAATTGTCCTGAAATCCTCCATGACAAGTTTCGTGAAAATTTCAACGGCCAGGCATACTGACAAGGGGGGGAACCTTGATGATCTGGAATGGAGAAAAGTGGGAGACGTACCTGCATCAATAGTCTGTTCCAACAATAACTCTTCAAGAGCCGCAAGAGCTTCCCGTTCAATATCCGTCATAGTGTCCAGACCAACATCTCTTTTATTATGTAATTTCTTAAGGACGAGTTTCCTCGAAAAGAGGTACAGGTCCTTTAAGGCTGTAAAATAATGAAAAGAGTTGGTAGGAGAAAAGGACAGACCCAGGGACAAGACCTCGATCTGAGCATCCGAGAGAAGATGACTAGATAGATTAATTACCTGAAGTTTATTTTTAGGTTTGCCATCCTGAGACTTGCCAGGGCCAGGTTTTAGAGGTCCAGGTTTTTTAGGGCCACTCCTGGTAATGATACCCCTGGACTCATCTTTACTGTATGAACTCTCAGATGTAACAGATCGGGTGTCGTCCATGGAACTGCCCGACCTCAAGGAAGTTGATCTGGACCGAATATTGGAGCTAGCACGGAACTGAGGTCGTGCTCTTGCGGCACTGGACTTCCATCTGTAGACTCGATTGTTGGCTTGGTCAGCCACATCTCTCTGGAACTTTTTGGACTTATACTCCACCACCTCCCTCTCACATTTTTGAGATTCAAGATCCATCTCCTCGTTAAATCGCTGTAAAAAATCTTCAGATGAGTTGGACTTAATAGTGGACAAAAGATTGTCCATCTCTGTCTCGATCTCCAGCAGAGTAGAACTGTTATGGTCACGTAAAAGGGTCAGAAAGCCCGTGGAACAGGCGTGTGCAAACTCCTCCCACTTAGTCTTGAAATGGGTGTCCTCCACCTCAAAGGAAGGAAAAATTTGGACACGAAGGCCACGGGGAACTAGGTTTTTCTGGATGTATTTATCCAGAAAAGCACGGTTAAGTAAGGTGCGAATACGCTTTTTTAGCAAAACCTTGAATTTAAATATGGCGTCACGTGTTTCATTGGTTGGAGAATTCTCTGATGGTGAATCCCCATCCTCCTTGAGAGCATTATTAACATGTGTGAGCCACACCGAATCGTGAGCTCTAAAGTCCATCATGGAAGAAGCTGTGAGAAACACAGAAATAGTTAGAAAAATCAAACATTCCACAGAAGGCATAGAAACAAATGAGAACCTGGTGGAGGAGCCACCCTGGGTTCACAGCAGCTCAAAGAGCATTTCAAAAAGAGGAGAACATGAGCAAAATTGCTGAAAACAGTTCATAAATTTTATTGCATAGAAATTTCAAAGTGCAAGTGCAAAAGAAATCACATAATATACGATTGGGGGAGGAGGAGAGAAACAGATGGTAAAAAACAGGACATTGGCCTGGTGCGGACAACAGGAAAAAATAGCATTCACAGATAGATTATATTAATATAGCCTAAATCACTGGCAAATAAGCAGAAGAAAGGGTAAAGAATGTTATATCTCTGGTAGGGATACATGACACTAAATCACCGGCATGTAAGCATCAAATCACAAGTGAGAGACCTGGGCATTCCGACCATAATAGGAGAAAAACTTAACCCCGAGTCTGCATTGGCCAGATGCAGACAAAGAGGAAAAGACAAATTCCCCAAAAAACGGTACAGATCCCAGGCCTATAAAAATAATGAGTGTAACAAAATAAACCTGAGAGAATTCCTAGCAGAGATAATAGCCCCAAATCACTGGCCAGTAAGCAAAAAGGGTTATTAGTGATTAGGGTAAATCAGATGCATAAGGGAAGACAGAAGAAAAAAACCTGTAAACATGGAAAACAGTTACAGTAATATTGATATATGCAATTGAGGAAAAACATATAGATCGTGCAGCCCCATCATCAAGTACTATGAATCAAGTAAGGACCTTATTAAATAAGTAGAGGGAGGGGGTGCCGAAATACAGCAATATCCATAAGAGCACTGTGGCAGAAAACAGGGTATAGATGTTAACCTAAATTAGAATACAGGCAGATTCCTAAAATCAGATAAGTAATCCCATAGAGGATGGAAAAAGGGAATTAGAACAACCCAAATCACTGGCCAGTAAGCAGAGGAGTTTTTGAAAAGAAAAAGTTTATAGCAAATTTGATGCATAGAGAAAGACAGGAAAAAGGAGCCTGCATGCAAAAAAGACAAATGCAGTGGTGTTGAAATGTGCAATTAAGGAAGTACATATATATCGAGCAGCCCCATCAGAACATATGAGTCAAATAAGAGACCTGTTAAATAAGTAAAAAGAGGGGGGTTTTTGCCGAAGTACAACAATGTCCATAAAGGCACCAAAGCAGAAAGCAGGATAAGGGTGTTAGCCTAGATTAGGAAATAGGCAAATTCCTGAGGCCAGATCAAAAACAAAAACCCATACAAAGTAAGGGGGGGGCTAAGTAATTAAAGCCCTAGTAGAGGAACGCATTATACCTGGGTCCGGTGGTGGAAGGAGGCCCGACGTACGTTTCGCGGCTTTAAGAGAAAGTCGCTCGCCGCTTCATCATGGGGGAAAGTGAAGAGTGGTGCACATGTCCGGTCTGTGCGACTCCTAAATACTACCGCGGTAATTACACCGCGAATAGGATTCAGAGTTCCGGAGTCAAAACAGCGCATGCGCGGGCCGGCCCGGGAACGCCCCCCGTTTCGCAGCCCCGGCAGTCAAGGAGTCAGGCGCATGCGCGGGAGCCCGAGCAAAACTTGCCCAGACCCCCGCACACGCGCGGACTCCATCGAGACACCGGAGCGCGGCCAGGAGACGCAGAGCCGACGCGCGCATGCGCACAAGACTCCGAGAACAATGAATGGACAAAAGCAGACGTAAACCAGAAAGGGAGTGTATGTGAGTATCTGGAAATATTCAGAATGGAACAGAATAGAGATACCGAATTCATTATACATAATAAGAGCATATACCATTACAAATAGCTTTGAGCCAGATTAAAAATGGCATAAGAAATCATCAAAGACTAAAACTCAAAACACAATATGGCAGTAATAATAAATAGTGAAGGTCATGAAGAGGAAAATCCCAGAGTTGACATGTTGATGTGATGACGTCCAAAGATCTTGATAAATTTCAAGGTTATCAGGTCCAAACCATTTCAATAGGAGTCATAGAAGGACAGTGGCAACGAAAAAGTGACAAACTAGAAACAAAGAACGAATAAAAAGAAATAATTAAAAACAAAAAATTAAAAACCACAGACACCAGGCAGCTGTTGTTAAACAGAGAAACCAAGGGCATTATTAATAAGTCATGATACTAGCAGTAACAAAATACCAGTAGTGTACAAGGGCCCAAGGTATCAATATTATGGTATAATAAAACACCCTGCACCTGTAAAATGTTTTGGTACTGATAGCTTCCCACCGGTAACCCGCTCCCCAACTTGGATGGATGCTGAGGGAGCCCCTTTTGCCCGCAGGCTCTGGCACTGGGAACTGTAGCCTTGGCGGTGACTGTGTTTCCCTTCACGGTGTGAGCTGTTGCCTTCAATCGGGTCTTGACTGCTGGGAAACCCAGAAGGTTCCCTTCGCTAATGGATTTGACCGGTTTTATGGCGACTCCAAGCCTGGTCGGGGTCCGCAAACCCTGCCGAATGGTGCTGGCTTCTATTCGTTCCCCGATCTGGTACCGGTGGGCCACCACCCGTTTCCGGCCCTTACGGTTCACTCCAATCGGCCTCTCCTGCAGACGGTCACCACCGTCTGCCAACCTTGCTGTATGTGCCTGGGCCACGCACCCGGACACGGTCAGTCAGTTGCTCCTTCGCCACTTCACTCCTCTCCTCTAAAACTCCTCTCCACTAACTGCACTATTTCCCTTTTCCCGCCTCCAGGACTGTGAACTCCTCGGTGGGTGGGGCCAACCGCCTGGCTCCACCCTCTGGTGTGGACATCAGCCCCTGGAGGGAGGCAACAAGGATTTCTGTTTGACTTCGGTGTGCCTAGTCGGGGTGTGGGGTGTAGTACCTGTGACGACCTGGCTTGTCCAGGGCGCAACAGAAACACTGCAAGCAAGGGTTACTCCAAGCGGAGTCTCCCTTTTTTCTAAAAATTTGGCCACACAGACAAACACCCCTTCAGTGGCAGTGTGGCACCCTGGACAAGCCAGGTCGTCACAGGTACTACAACAACACACCCCACAACACGGCTAGGCACACCAAAGTCAGACAAAATCCTTGTTGCCTCCCTCCAGGGGCTGATGTCCACATCAGGGGGTGGAGCCAGGCGGTTGGCCCCACCTGCCGAGGAGTTCACAGTCCTGGAGGCAGGAAGAGGAAGTTAGTTAAGTGCAGAGTGTAGTTTGGAGAGGAGTGAAGTGGTAAAGGAGGAACTGACTGACCGTGTCTGGGTGCGTGGCCCGGGCACATACAGCAAGGTTGGCAGATGGTGGTGACCGTCTGCAGGCAAGGCCTATCGACGCGGAACCATAGGGCCGGGGTTGGGCGGTGGCCCACCGGTACCGAACCGGGGAGCGAAGAGAAGCCAGCACCATTCGGCAGGGCTTACGGACCCCGAACAGGCTTGGAGTCGCCGTAAAACTGGTCAAATCCGTTAGCAAAGGGAACCTCCGGGGTTTCCCAGCAGTCAAGACCCGACAGAAGGAAACAGCTCAAACAGTGAAGGGAAACACAGTCACCGCCAAGGCTACAGTTCCCAGGGCCAGAGCCTGCGGGCAAAAGGAGCTCCCTCAGCATCCATCCAAGCTGGGGAGCGGGTTACCGGTGGGAAGCTATCAGTAACAAAATATTCCACAGGTGCAGAGAAAGGCAGTCACCATCAACCTACCGGCAGCAGAAACCACCGCAGCTGTCAGTGGGCCCCGTCCATCCAGTCGTGTGTTTTACCAAGGACTTTGCCTTCGTCATTGGCTGAGTGAGTACTACCGTGCCGTGCGGCACAGCGCTGCCCCCCCGACCCTGCACCTCACCAGGCCCCGTAACACGCCTGCCACCCCTCACCACACCGGGCCCCGGGACAACCAAACCCCTACCCACAGAGGGGAGAACCAACATCCAAGCTGCTCCCAGTCATCGCTCTCGGGATCCCCGTCCAGAGCAGCGGTGGTGTCACAACCTCACCACAACAGTGGGTGGCGTCATGAACAATCAAACCCCCAAAACCAATCCCCTTTTCACTCACGGGCGAGGAGCGCCGCTCGAGGCCCCGGATCCAGCCCGCCGCTCGAGCCACCGAGCAGCGAGCAAGCGAAGCAGTAGCCATGCCGGACCCGAGAAGTGGGTGAGCACAGCGCCCTCCCCGCCAGCGACAGCATCACTTGTGCCCCAGTTGTACACTTCACAGGTAGATTTGCATCAAGTACATTCAAAAATACGCCATACTTAACCGTCCTCAGGATGACACCGGGGTGTGTAGCTAAGTCTTTGCTGAACCATGACTTGTTCATCTTGGATCATTTTTAGAAACACTGCAAGCAAGGGTTACTCCAAGCGGAGTCTCCCTTTTTTCCAAAAATTGGGCCACACAGACACCCACCCCTTCAGTGGCAGCACTTGTGCCCCAGTTGTACACTTCACAGGTGGATTTGCATCAAGCACATTCAAAAATACGCCATCCTTAACTGTCCCCAGGATGACACCGGGGTGAGTAGCTAAGTCTTTGCTGAACCATGACTTGTTCATCCTGGATCATTTTTAGAAACATTACAAGCAAGGGTTACTCCAAGCAGAGACTCCCTTTTTTCCAAAAATTGGGCCTCACAAACACCCACCCCTTCAGTGGCTGCACTTGTGCCCCAGTTGTACACTTCACAGGTAGATTTCAATGAAGCACATTCAAAAATACGCCATCCTTAACAGTCCCCAGGATGACACCAGGGTAGGTAGCTAAGTCTTTGTTGATCCCAGATCTGTTTACCCTGGATCATTTTTAGAAACACTGCAAGCAAGGGTTACTCCAAGCGGAGTCTCCCTTTTTTCCAAAAATTGGGCCACACAGACAAACACCCCTTCAGTGGCAGTGTGGCGCCCTGGACAAGCCAGGTCGTCACAGGTACTACAACAACACACCCCACAACACGGCTAGGCACACCAAAGTCAGACAAAATCCTTGTTGCCTCCCTCCAGGGGCCGATGTCCACATCAGGGGGTGGAGCCAGGCGGTTGGCCCCACCTGCCGAGGAGTTCACAGTCCTGGAGGCAGGAAGAGGAAGTTAGTTAAGTGCAGAGTGTAGTTTGGAGAGGAGTGAAGTGGTAAAGGAGGAACTGACTGACCGTGTCTGGGTGCGTGGCCCGGGCACATACAGCAAGGTTGGCAGATGGTGGTGACCGTCTGCAGGCAAGGCCTATCGACGCGGAACCATAGGGCCGGGGTTGGGCGGTGGCCCACCGGTACCGAACCGGGGAGCGAAGAGAAGCCAGCACCATTCGGCAGGGCTTACGGACCCCGAAGAGGCTTGGAGTCGCCGTAAAACTGGTCAAATCCGTTAGCAAAGGGAACCTCCGGGGTTTCCCAGCAGTCAAGACCCGACAGAAGGAAACAGCTCAAACAGTGAAGGGAAACACAGTCACCGCCAAGGCTACAGTTCCCAGGGCCAGAGCCTGCGGGCAAAAGGAGCTCAGCATCCATCCAAGCTGGGGAGCGGGTTACCGGTGGGAAGCTATCAGTAACAAAATATTCCACAGGTGCAGAGAAAGGCAGTCACCATCAACCTACCGGCAGCAGAAACCACCGCAGCTGTCAGTGGGCCCCGTCCATCCAGCCGTGTGTTTTACCAAGGACTTTGCCTTCGTCATTGGCTGAGTGAGTACTACCGTGCCGTGCGGCACAGCGCTGCCCCCCCGACCCTGCACCTCACCAGGCCCCGTAACACGCCTGCCACCCCTCACCACACCGGGCCCCGGGACAACCAAACCCCTACCCACAGAGGGGAGAACCAACATCCAAGCTGCTCCCAGTCATCGCTCTCGGGATCCCCGTCCAGAGCAGCGGTGGTGTCACAACCTCACCACAACAGTGGGTGGCGTCACGAACAATCAAACCCCCAAAACCAATCCCCTTTTCACTCACGGGCGAGGAGCGCCGCTCGAGGCCCCGGATCCAGCCCGCCGCTCGAGCCACCGAGCAGCGAGCAAGCGAAGCAGTAGCCATGCCGGACCCGAGAAGTGGGTGAGCACAGCGCCCTCCCCGCCAGCGACAGCATCACTTGTGCCCCAGTTGTACACTTCACAGGTAGATTTGCATCAAGTACATTCAAAAATACGCCATACTTAACCGTCCTCAGGATGACACCGGGGTGTGTAGCTAAGTCTTTGCTGAACCATGACTTGTTCATCTTGGATCATTTTTAGAAACACTGCAAGCAAGGGTTACTCCAAGCGGAGTCTCCCTTTTTTCCAAAAATTGGGCCACACAGACACCCACCCCTTCAGTGGCAGCACTTGTGCCCCAGTTGTACACTTCACAGGTAGATTTGCATCAAGCACATTCAAAAATACGCCATCCTTAACTGTCCCCAGGATGACACCGGGGTGAGTAGCTAAGTCTTTGCTGAACCATGACTTGTTCATCCTGGATCATTTTTAGAAACATTACAAGCAAGGGTTACTCCAAGCAGAGACTCCCTTTTTTCCAAAAATTGGGCCTCACAAACACCCACCCCTTCAGTGGCTGCACTTGTGCCCCAGTTGTACACTTCACAGGTAGATTTCAATGAAGCACATTCAAAAATACGCCATCCTTAACAGTCCCCAGGATGACACCAGGGTAGGTAGCTAAGTCTTTGTTGATCCCAGATCTGTTTACCCTGGATCATTTTTAGAAACACTGCAAGCAAGGGTTACTCCAAGCGGAGTCTCCCTTTTTTCCAAAAATTGGGCCACACAAACACCCACCCCTTCAGTGGCAGCACTTGTGCCCCAGTTGTACTCTTCATAGGTAGATTTGCATCAAGCACATTCAAAAATATGCCATCCTTAACCGTCCCCAGGATGACACCGGGGTAGGTAGCTAAGTCATTGTTGATCCCAGATCTGTTCATCTTGGATCATTTTTAGAAACACTGCAAGCAAGGGTTACTCCAAGCGGAGTCTCCCTTTTTTCCAAAAATTGGGCCACACAGACACCCACCCCTTCAGTGGCAGCACTTATGCCCCAGTTGTACACTTCATACGTAAATTTGCATCAAGCACATTCAAAAATACGCCATCCTTAACCGTCCCCAGGATGACACCGGGGTAGCTAGCTAAGTCTTTGCTGAACCATGACTTGTTTATCTTGGATCATTTTTAGAAACACTGCAAGCAAGTGTTACTCTAAGCGGAGACTCCCTTTTTTCCAAAAATTGGGCCATACAGACACCCACCCCTTCGGTGGCAGCACTTGTGCCCCAGTTGTACACTTCATAGGTAGATTTGCATCAAGAACATTTAAAAATACGCCAACCTTAACCGTCCCCAGGATGACACCGGGGTAGGTAGCAAACTCTTTGCTGATCCCAGATTTGTTCATCTTGGATCATTTTTAGAAACACAGTAAGCAAGGATTACTCCAAGCGGAGTCTCCCTTTTTTCAAAAAATTGGGCCACACAGACACCCACCCCTTCAGTTGCAGCACTTGTGCCCCAGTTGTACACTTCACAGGTAGATTAGCATCAAGCACATTTAAAAATGCGTCATCCTTAACCGTCCCCAGGTTGACACCGGGGTAGGTAGCTAAGTCTTTGCTGAACCATGACTTGTTCATCTTGGCTCCTTTTTAAAAACACAGTAAGCAAGGGTTACTCCAAGTGGAGTCTCCCTTTTTTCCAAAAATTGGGCAACACAGACACCCACCCCTTCAGTGGCAGCACTTGTGCCCCAGTTGTACACTTCACAGTTAGATGTGAATGAAGCACATTCAAAAATACGCCATACTTAACCATCCCCTGGATGACACCGGGGTAGGTAGCTAAGTCTTTCCTGATCCCAGCTCTGTTCATCTTGGATCATTTTTAAAAACAATGTAAGCAAGGGTTACTCCAAGCGGAGTCTCCCTTTTTTCCAATAATTGGGCCCACACACACACCCACCCCTTCAGTGGCGGCACTTGTGCCCCAGTTGTACACTTCACAGCTAGATTTGCATCAAGCACATTCAAAAATACGTCATACTTAACCGTCCCCAGAATGACCCCGGGATAGGTAGCAAAGTCTTTGCTGACCCATGACTTGTTCATCTTGGCTCCTTTTAAAAAACACAGCAAGCAAAAGTTACTCCAAGTGGAGTCTCCCTTTTTTCCAAAAGTTGGGCCACACACATACCCACCCCTTCAGTGGCAGCACTTGTGCCCCAGTTGTACACTTCACAGCTAGATTTGCATCAAGCACATTCAAAAATATGCCATCCTTAACCGTCCCCAGTATTACACCGGGGTAGGTAACTAAGTCTTTCCTGATCCCAGCTCTGTTCATCTTGGATCATTTTTAAAAACAATGTAAGCAAGGGTTACTCCAAGCAAAGTCTCCCTTTTTTCCAAAAATTGGGCCACACAGACACCACATCAGTGGCAGCACTTGTGCCCTAGTTGTACACTTCACAGGTAGATTTGCATCAAGCACATTCAAAATCCACAAGTATTTACTCTCACCAGGATAACACAGGGGTAGTAAATTCCTTGTGGATCCAGGACTTGTTTATTTTGATGAACGTTAGTCTCTCCACATTGTCACTGGACAGACGCGTGCGCTTATCTGTCAGCACACACCCAGCAGCACTGAAGACACGTTCAGAGACAATGCTGGCAGCTGGACACGACAAAATCTCCAAGGCGTAAGTGGAGAGCTCTGGCCATTTTTCAAGATTTGAAGCCCAAAATGAGCAAGGCTCCATTTGCAAAGTCATGGCATTGATGTTCATTTGGAGATACTCCTGTATCATCCTCTCCAGCCGTTGACTATGTGTCAGACTTGTTGTCTCTGGTGGCCTTGCAAAGGATGGTCTAAAAAAATTATGAAAAGATTCCATAAAATTGCTGTTACCAGCACCAGATACGGTGCTACTGGTATGGGTAGATTGTTGAAGATGACGAGACCGTCCCATGTTTGTTAAGTTACAACTGGGAGATTCACTCCCTGCACCTGCAAGCTTGTTTGGTGGACAAGCCGAGCTAAGATCGAGTAACAGCTTCTCCTGATACTCCTGCATAAGTGCATCCCTTTCTATGGCTGGAATTATGTCACAAACTTTGGACTTGTACCGGGGATCTAATAGTGAGGCAAGCCAGTAGTCATCATCACTTCTAATTTTGACAATACGAGGGTCATGTTGGAGGTAGTGCAGCAAGAAGGCGCTCATGTGTCTTGCGCAGCCATGCGGACCAAGTCTACGCTGTGTTTGTGGCATAGAGGTGCTAACCGTTCTTTCTTCCTCTGACATCTCCCCCCAACCTCTTTCAACAGAAATTTGACCAAGGTCTCCCTCATCCGCTGAGTCTTCCATGTCCATGGACAGTTTGTTCTCCATTTCTTCATGTTCTCCTGCACCTTCCTCAACATTTCGCTTGCTACTATGCGCCCTTGTTGATCCCTGTCCCCCATGGTCCCCTGCCTGCCGCGTTGGTGATGATGAACGTCTGGACCTTGGTGATGTTGTTGTGTCTTGTGCATATGAATCCTCCTGTAGTTCCTCCTCTTCCTGTTGTCCCACCCCCTGACTCCGAATACTGTTTAGGGCGTGCTCCAGCATGTAAATGACTGGAATTGTCATGCTGATAATGGCATTGTCAGCGCTAAACATATTAGTCGCCATGTCGAAACTGTGCAGAAGGGTGCATAGGTCCTCGATTTGAGACCACTCCATCAGGGTGATCTGCCCCACCTCTACATCTCGTTGGCACATGCTATACGTCATGTCGTATTGCACCAGGGCTTGACGGTGCTGCCACAGTCGCTGTAACATGTGGAGAGTCGAATTCCAGCGTGTCAGCACATCGCATTTCAGGCGATGAACCGGCGGGTCGAAAGACTTCTGGAGCGATGCAAGTCGCTCAGCTGCGGCGGTTGAACGGCGGAAGTGAGCAGACAGTTTTCGTGCCCTGGTCAGAAGGCCATCTTGGCCGGGATAGTGTGTTAAAAATTGCTGGACAACAAGATTCAACACGTGAGCCATACAAGGCACGTGTGTCACCTTGCCCAGGCGAAGGGCCGCACCCAGGTTTGCAGCATTGTCGCACACGGCCTTACCAGGCTGCAGGTTGAGTGGAGACAACCATTTATTAAACTCAGTCTCCAGAGCTGCCCACAACTCAGCCGCTGTGTGGCTCTTATTTCCAAGACATTTCAAGCTAAAAACCAACGGATGCCATTGCGCTCTGCTGCCAGCATAGTAATGAGGGGTGCGTGATTCCTTCTGTGCAGTTAGAACGCTTCTGGCCTGACCAGGCAGGCTTGGGGCGGAGGTGGAGGACCCAGACGAGGTGGAGGAGGCAGAAGCAGTGGCGGAACTTGGACAGACAGAGGATTGACACACAAGTGATGGGGACAGCAAGACTTATGCAGCAGACCCTTCACCATCTATTACCATAGTTACCCAGTGCCCAGTCAGCGACATGTAACGTCCCTGTCCATGCTTACTAGTCCACGTTTCGGTGGTGAAATGCACCCGTTGACACACAGAGTTTCTCAAGGAAGCAGTGATGTTGTGTGCAACATGCTGGTTTAGCGCAGGCACATCTTTCTTAGAGAAGTAGTGGCGACTGGGCATCTGGTACTGGGGCACAGCGACAGACATAAGGTCTCTAAAATCCTGTGTGTCCACCAGGCGGAAAGGCAGCATTTTGGTAGCCAAGAGCTTACAGAGGGATAAAGTCAACCTCTTAGCTTTGTCATGGGACGCAGGAAATGGCCTTTTATTTGTCCACATCTGAGGGACAGAGATCTGACTGCTGTGTGTAGACGATGGTGAGTAGGGTGTCCCTGAAAAAATGCAGGTTTGTGAGTAAAGTGCAGGCGTAGACATGATGTTGCCTTCATCCAACGTTGATACTATAGATGTCTGAGAGAGCTGTACACACGCACTTGTTTCCCCTTCCAAACCAAATGACGACCTACCAAGCAAACTGCCTGTTGCGGTTACAGTGGTGGAAGTTGTGCGTGGAAAACCAGGTGTGACAGCTGTCCCCACAGTCCTAGAAGATGAAGAGCGCGTGGATGCACTTGAAGGGGCAGGCAGTGGATGGTTCGCTCCGCTAGACCACATTGCAGCACGGTGAGCTTCCCACTGGGACATATGATATTTATTCATGTGACAATTCATGGAAGAAGTTGTCAAACTCCTGAGGTTTTGCCCTCTACTAACAGAATCATGACAAATTTTACATATCACATGATTTGGGCGATCTTTTTCTATGTCAAAAAAGGTCCAGGCTAGGCAAGGCTTAGAGGGCATGCAACCTGCTGAGCCCCCCCGATTAGTGCTCAGAGGCAGAGTGGTGGCTGAGGATGCAGTTGTAGACGTGCTACCAGTACTACTCCTCTGTCCAGGAAGGCGCAAGGTAACTTCGTCGTCAGTGGCATCTTCCTCCACCGCCTCTGTTGACCTCCTCGACTGCCTGACTGTGGGTTGACAGTAGGTGGGATCTAGAACTTCCTCATCAAGCGTTGTGTTTGCACTCCCCTCACCCTCAGACAGAGCCTCTTAATGACGTGAACCAATATTTAAGTTGTCATCCCAATCTGGTATCTGCGTCTCATCGTCATCAGTATGTTCCTCATTGTCTATTACAACAGGTGTTTCAGTTTGTGAATAAGGGTCAACATTATGCTCAGAAACTTGTTGATCACGGCCTGAATCGGAATCAGAAAGATTCTGGGCATCACTGCAGACCATTTCCTGGTCTGTACTCACTGTAGCTTGGGAGCAGACCTCTGATTCCCAGGCTGTAGTGTGACTGACCAGCTCTGCAGACTCAGCCATCTCAGTTCCACCATACTGTGCAGGGCGGATGGAGACTTCAGAGATGGGAGAAAGCAAGTGTGATTGGGATGACAACTCCGAGGACTGGTGTTTTTTGGATGCGGTACTTGAGGTGGCGGAGAGGGCACTTGTTGGACCACTTGAGATCCATTCAAGCATTTTCTTTTTTTGGCCATCATTTACCTTTGTTCCAGCTGTTCGTGTCCGTAAAAAAGGGAGCACATCAGATTTTCCACGGTAAGTAGTAGACATCTTACTTTTGCTGGAAGATGGTCTATCTTCAGCTGATGTTAATGGAGCTTTGCCACCTTCCCCACAGACAAACCCTTTTTTTCCTTTTCCAACACGCCTCTTCCCTTTTCCACCAGCATGTGTCATTTTGCCACTCATTTTGATTGTGACAAGATTGTGCACTTAAAATGTGGTAGAAAAAATTGAGAGGTGGTGTAGATTGCAGCGGTGGTCTATCTTTATTAACAGCAGAATAAACAACAATAACTATCCGTGACAATGCAACTACGGCCCTTAAACTGGCAGCATAGTTTGCTAGTATAATGGCTTAGTAACAATGAGTTTGAGTGTGCAATGCAGAGGTGCTGCAAATAGATTTGCACTAGTGGGACACTAATGGAAGTCCAACAGCCACTTTTAGGATGCCACTAAGTTTACTCAGTGTTTGCTAGTATAATGGCTTAGTAACAATGAGCTTGAGTGTGTCTAATGCAGTGGTGCTGCAAATAGCTTTGCACCAGTGGGACACTAATGGAAGTCCAACAGCCACTTTTAGGATGCCACTAAGTTTACTCAGTATTTGCTAGTATAATGGCTTAGTAACAATAAGTTTGAGTGTGCAATGCAGAGCTGCTGCAAATAGATTTGCACTAGACGGACACTAATGGAAGTCCAACAGCCAATTTTAGGATGCCACTACGTTTACTCAATGTTTGCAAGTATAATTGGCTTAGTAACAATAAGTTTGAGTGAGCAATGCAGAGGTGCTGCAAATAGATTTGCAGTAGTGGGACACTAACAGAAGTCCAACAGCCACTTTTAGGATGCCACTAAATTTAATCAGTGTTTGCTAGTATAATGGCTTAGTAACAATGAGTTTGAGTGTGCAATGCAGAGGTGCTGCAAATAGATTTGCACTAGTGGGACATAATGGAAGTCCAACAGCCACTTTTAGGATGCAACTAAGTTTACTCAGTGTTTGCTAGTATAATGGCTTAGTAACAATAAGTTTGATTGTGCAATGCAGTGGTGCTGCAAATAGCTTTGCACCAGTGGGACACTAATGGAAGTCCAACAGCCACTTTTACGATGCCACTAAGTTTACTCAGTATTTGCTAGTATAATGGCTTAGTAACAATCAGTTTGAGTGTGCAATGCAGAGGTGCTGCAAATAGATTTGCACTAGTGGGACACTAATGGAAGTCCAACAGCCACGTTTAGGATGCCACTAAGTTTACTCAGTGTTTGTAAGTATAATGGCTTAGTAACCATGAGTTTGAGTGTGCAATGCAGAGGTGCTGCAAATAGACTTGTACTAGTGGGACACTAATGAAAGTCCAACAGCCACTTTTAGGATGCCACTAAGTTTACTCGGTGTTTGCTAGTATAATGGCTTAGTAACAATGAGTTTGAGTGTGCAATGCAATGGTGCTGTAAATAGCTTTGCACCAGTGGGACAGTAATGGAAGTCCAACAGCCACTTTTAGATTGCCACTAAGATTAATCAGTGTTTGCCTATATAATGGCTTAGTAACAATGAGTTTGAGTGTGAAATGCAGAGGTGCTGCAAATAGATTTGCATTAGTGGGACACTAATAAAAGTCCAACAGCCACTTTTAGGATGCCACTTAGTTTACTCAGTGTTTGCTAGTATAATGGCTTAGTAACAATGAGTTTGAGTGTGCAATGCAGTGGTGCTGCAAATAGCTTTGCACCAGTGGGACACTAATGGAAGTCCAACAGCCACTTTTAGGATCCCACTAAGTTTACTCAGTGTTTGCTAGTATAGAGGCTTAGTAACAATGAGTTTGAGTGTGCAATGCAGTGGTGCTGCAAATAGATTTGCACTAGTGGGACACTAATAGAAGTCCAACAGCCACTTTTAGAATGCCACTAAGTTTACGCAGTGATTGCTAGTATAATGGCTTAGTAACAATGAGTTTGAGTGTGCAATGCAGATGTGCTGCAAATAGATTTGCACTAGTGGGACACTAATGGAAGTCCAACAGCCACTTTTAGGATGTCACTAAGTTTAATCAGTGTTTGTTAGTATAATGGCTTAGTAATAATGTGTTTGAGTGTGCAATGCAGAGGTGCTGCAAATAGATTTGCACCATGGGGACACTAATGGAAGTCCAACAGCCACTTTTAGGATTCCACTAAGTTTACTCAGTGTTTGCTAGTATAATGGCTTAGTAACAATGAGCTTGAGTGTGCAATGCAGTGGTGCTGCAAATAGCTTTGCACCAGTGGGACACTAATGGAAGTCCAACAGCCACTTTTAGGATGCCACTAAGTTTAATCAGTGTTTTTTAGTATAATTGCTTAGTAACAATGAGTTTGAGTGTGCAATGCAGAGGTGCTGCAAATAGATTTGCACTAGTGGGACACTAATGGAAGTCCAACAACCACTTTTAGGATGCCACTAAGTTTACTCAGTGTTTGCTAGTATAATGGCTTAGTAACAATGAGTTTGAGTGTGTCTAATGCAGTGGTGCTGCAAATAGCTGTGCACCAGTGGGAAACTACGGGAAGGCCAACAGACACTTGAAGGATGCCACTAAGTTTACTCAGTATTTGCTAGTATAATGGCTTAGTAACAATGAGTTTGAGTGTGCAATGCAGAGGTGCTGCAAATAGATTTGCACTAGTGGGACACTAATGGAAGTCCAACAGCCACTTTTAGGATGCCACTAAGTTTACTCAGTGTTTGCTAGTATAATGGCTTAGTAACAATGAGCTTGAGTGTGTCTAATGCAGTGGTGCTGCAAATAGCTTTGCACCAGTGGGACACTAATGGAAGTCCAACAGCCACTTTTAGGATGCCACTAAGTTTACTCAGTATTTGCTAGTATAATGGCTTAGTAACAATAAGTTTGAGTGTGCAATGCAGAGCTGCTGCAAATAGATTTGCACTAGACGGACACTAATGGAAGTCCAACAGCCAATTTTAGGATGCCACTACGTTTACTCAATGTTTGCAAGTATAATTGGCTTAGTAACAATAAGTTTGAGTGAGCAATGCAGAGGTGCTGCAAATAGATTTGCAGTAGTGGGACACTAACAGAAGTCCAACAGCCACTTTTAGGATGCCACTAAATTTAATCAGTGTTTGCTAGTATAATGGCTTAGTAACAATGAGTTTGAGTGTGCAATGCAGAGGTGCTGCAAATAGATTTGCACTAGTGGGACATAATGGAAGTCCAACAGCCACTTTTAGGATGCAACTAAGTTTACTCAGTGTTTGCTAGTATAATGGCTTAGTAACAATAAGTTTGATTGTGCAATGCAGTGGTGCTGCAAATAGCTTTGCACCAGTGGGACACTAATGGAAGTCCAACAGCCACTTTTACGATGCCACTAAGTTTACTCAGTATTTGCTAGTATAATGGCTTAGTAACAATCAGTTTGAGTGTGCAATGCAGAGGTGCTGCAAATAGATTTGCACTAGTGGGACACTAATGGAAGTCCAACAGCCACGTTTAGGATGCCACTAAGTTTACTCAGTGTTTGTAAGTATAATGGCTTAGTAACCATGAGTTTGAGTGTGCAATGCAGAGGTGCTGCAAATAGACTTGTACTAGTGGGACACTAATGAAAGTCCAACAGCCACTTTTAGGATGCCACTAAGTTTACTCGGTGTTTGCTAGTATAATGGCTTAGTAACAATGAGTTTGAGTGTGCAATGCAATGGTGCTGTAAATAGCTTTGCACCAGTGGGACAGTAATGGAAGTCCAACAGCCACTTTTAGATTGCCACTAAGATTAATCAGTGTTTGCCTATATAATGGCTTAGTAACAATGAGTTTGAGTGTGAAATGCAGAGGTGCTGCAAATAGATTTGCATTAGTGGGACACTAATAAAAGTCCAACAGCCACTTTTAGGATGCCACTTAGTTTACTCAGTGTTTGCTAGTATAATGGCTTAGTAACAATGAGTTTGAGTGTGCAATGCAGTGGTGCTGCAAATAGCTTTGCACCAGTGGGACACTAATGGAAGTCCAACAGCCACTTTTAGGATCCCACTAAGTTTACTCAGTGTTTGCTAGTATAGAGGCTTAGTAACAATGAGTTTGAGTGTGCAATGCAGTGGTGCTGCAAATAGATTTGCACTAGTGGGACACTAATAGAAGTCCAACAGCCACTTTTAGAATGCCACTAAGTTTACGCAGTGATTGCTAGTATAATGGCTTAGTAACAATGAGTTTGAGTGTGCAATGCAGATGTGCTGCAAATAGATTTGCACTAGTGGGACACTAATGGAAGTCCAACAGCCACTTTTAGGATGTCACTAAGTTTAATCAGTGTTTGTTAGTATAATGGCTTAGTAATAATGTGTTTGAGTGTGCAATGCAGAGGTGCTGCAAATAGATTTGCACCATGGGGACACTAATGGAAGTCCAACAGCCACTTTTAGGATTCCACTAAGTTTACTCAGTGTTTGCTAGTATAATGGCTTAGTAACAATGAGCTTGAGTGTGCAATGCAGTGGTGCTGCAAATAGCTTTGCACCAGTGGGACACTAATGGAAGTCCAACAGCCACTTTTAGGATGCCACTAAGTTTAATCAGTGTTTTTTAGTATAATTGCTTAGTAACAATGAGTTTGAGTGTGCAATGCAGAGGTGCTGCAAATAGATTTGCACTAGTGGGACACTAATGGAAGTCCAACAACCACTTTTAGGATGCCACTAAGTTTACTCAGTGTTTGCTAGTATAATGGCTTAGTAACAATGAGTTTGAGTGTGTCTAATGCAGTGATGCTGCAAATAGCTGTGCACCAGTGGGAAACTACGGGAAGGCCAACAGACACTTGAAGGATGCCACTAAGTTTACTCAGTATTTGCTAGTATAATGGCTTAGTAACAATGAGTTTGAGTGTGCAATGCAGAGGTGCTGCAAATAGATTTGCACTAGTGGGACACTAATGGAAGTCCAACAGCCAATTTTAGGATGCCACTAAATTTACTCAGTGTTTGCAAGTAAGATGGCTTAGTAACAATAGGTTTGAGTGTGCAATGCAAAGGTGCTGCAAATAGATTTGCACCAGTGGGACACTAATGGAAGTCCAACAGCCACTTTTAGGATGCCACTAAGTTTATTCAGTGTTTGCTAGTGTAATGGCTTAGTAACAATGAGTTTGAGTGTGCAATGCAGTGGTGCTGCAAATAGCTTTGCACCAGTGGGACACTAATGGAAGTCCAACAGCCACTTTTAGGATGCCACTAAGTTTACTCAGTGTTTGCTAGTATAATGGCTTAGTAACAATGAGTTTGAGTGTGCAATGCAGAGGTGCTGCAAATAGATTTGCATTAGTGGGACACTAATGGAAGTCCAACAGCCACTTTTAGGATGCCACTTAGTTTACTCAGTGTTTGCTAGTATAATGGATTAGTAACAATGAGTTTGAGTGTGCAATGCAGTGGTGCTGCAAATAGCTTTGCACCAGTGGGACACTAATGGAAGTCCAACAGCCACTTTTAGGATCCCACTAAGTTTACTCAGTGTTTGCTAGTATAGAGGCTTAGTAACAATGAGTTTGAGTATGCAATGCAGAGGTGCTGCAAAAAGATTTGCACTATTTGGACACTAATGGAAGTCCAACAGCCACTTTTAGGATGCCACTAAGTTTAATCAGTGTTTGCTAGTATAATGGCAAATAAACAATGCAGAGGTGCTGCAAATAGATTTGCACTAGTGGGACACTAATGGAAGTCCAACAGCCACTTTTAGGATGCCACTAAGTTTACTCAGTGTTTGCTAGTATAATGGCTTAGTAACAATGAGTTTGAGTGTGCAATGCAGAGGTGCTGCAAATAGATTTGCACTGGTTGGACACTAATGGAAGTCCAACAGCCACTTTTAGGATGCCACTAAGTTTAATCAGTGTTTGCTAGTATAATGGCATATTAACAATGCAGAGGTGCTGCAAATAGATTTGCACTAGTGGGACACTAATGGAAGTACAACAGCCACTTTTACGATGCCACTAAGTTTACTCAGTGTTTGCTAGTATAATGGCTTAGTAACAATAAGTTTGAGTGTGCAATGCAGAGGTGCTGCAAATAGATTTGCACTAGTGGGACACTAATGGAAGTCCATCAGCCACTTTTAGGATGCCACTAAGTTTACTCAGTGTTTGCTAGTATAATGGCTTAGTAACAATGAGTTTGAGTGTGCAATGCAGAGGTGCTGCAAATAGATTTGCATTAGTGGGACACTAATGGAAGTCCAACAGCCACTTTTAGGATGCCACTTAGTTTACTCAGTGTTTGCTAGTATAATGGCTTAGTTACAATGAGTTTGAGTGTGCAATGCAGTGGTGCTGCAAATAGCTTTGCACCAGTGGGACACTAATGGAAGTCCAACAGCCACTTTTAGGATCCCACTAAGTTTACTCAGTGTTTGCTAGTATAGAGGCTTAGTAACAATGAGTTTGAGTGTGCAATGAAGAGGTGCTGCAAATAGATTTGCACTGGTTGGACACTAATGGAAGTCCAACAGCCACTTTTAGGATGCCACTAAGTTTAATCAGTGTTTGCTAGTATAATGGCATATTAACAATGCAGAGGTGCTGCAAATAGATTTGCACTAGTGGGACACTAATGGAAGTCCAACAGCCACTTTTACGATGCCACTAAGTTTACTCAGTGTTTGCTAGTATAATGGCTTAGTAACAATGAGTTTGAGTGTGCAATGCAGAGGTGCTGCAAATAGATTTGCACTAGTGGGACACTAATGGAAGTCCAACAGCCACTTTTACGATGCCACTAAGTTTACTCAGTGTTTGCTAGTATAATGGCTTAGTAACAATGAGTTTGAGTGTGCAATGCAGTGGTGCTGCAAATAGATTTGCACTAGTGGGACACCAGTTGAAGTCCAACAGCCACTTTTAGGATGTCACTAAGTTTAATCAGTGTTTGTTAGTATAATGGCTTAGTAATAATGTGTTTGAGTGTGCAATGCAGAGGTGCAGCAAATAGATTTGCACCATGGGGACACTAATGGAAGTCCAACAGCCACTTTTAGGATGCCACTAAGTTTAATCAGTATTTTCTAGTATAATTGCTTAGTAACAATGAGTTTGAGTGTGCAATGCAGAGGTGCTGCAAATAGATTTGCACTAGTGGGACACTAATGGAAGTCCAACAACCACTTTTAGGATGCCACTAAGTTTACTCAGTGTTTGCTAGTATAATGCCTTAGTAACAAGGAATTTGAGTGTGTCTAATGCAGTGGTGCTGCAAATAGCTTTGCACAAGTGGGAAACTAAGGGAAGGCCAACAGACACTTTTAGGATGCCACTAAGTTTACTCAGTGTTTGCAAGTAAGATGGCTTAGTAACAATAAGTTTGAGTGTGCAATGCAGAGGTGCTGCAAATAGATTTGCACTAGTTGGACACTAATGGAAGTCCAACAGCCACTTTTAGGATGCCACTAAGTTTAAACAGTGTTTGCCAGTATAATGGCTTAGTAATAATGAGTTTGATTGTCCAATGCAGAGGTGCTGCAAATAGTTTTGCACCAGTGGGACACTAATGGCAGTCCAACAGACACTTTTAGGATTCCACTAAGTTTACTCAGTGTTTGCTAGTGTAATGGCTTAGTAACAATGAGTTTGAGTGTGCAATGCAGTGGTGCTGCAAATAGCTTTGCACCAGTGGGACACTAATGGAAGTCCAACAGCCACTTTTAGGATGCCACTAAGTTTAATCAGTGTTTGCTAGTATAATGGCTTAGTAACTATGAGTTTGAGTGTTAAATGCAGAGGTGCTGCAAATAGATTTGCATTAGTGGGACACTAATGGAAGTCCAACAGCCACTTATAGGATGCCACTTAGTTTACTCAGTGTTTGCTAGTATAATGGATTAGTAACAATGAGTTTGAGTGTGCAATGCAGTGGTGCTGCAAATAGCTTTGCACTAGTGGGACACTAATGGAAGTTTAACAGCCACTTTTAGGATCCCACTAAGTTTACTCAGTGTTTGCTAGTATAGAGGCTGAGTAACAATGAGTTTGAGTATGCAATGCAGAGGTGCTGCAAATAGATTTGCCCTATTTGGACACTAATGGAAGTCCAACAGCCACTTTTAGGATGCCACTAAGTTTACTCAGTGTTTGCTAGTATAATGGCTTAGTAACTATGAGTTTGAGTGTTAAATGCAGAGGTGCTGCAAATAGATTTGCATTAGTGGGACACTAATGGAAGTCCAACAGCCACTTTTAGGATGCCACTTAGTTTACTCAGTGTTTGCTAGTATAATGGATTAGTAACAATGAGTTTGAGTGTACAATGCAGTGGTGCTGCAAATAGCTTTGCACCAGTGGGACACTAATGGAAGTTTAACAGCCACTTTTAGGATCCCACTAAGTTTACTCAGTGTTTGCTAGTATAATGGCTTAGTAACAATGAGTTTGAGTGTGCAATGCAGAGGTGCTGCAAATAGATTTGCACTAGTGGGACATAATGGAAGTCCAACAGCCACTTTTAGGATGCCACTAAGTTTACTCAGTGTTTGCTAGTATAATGGCTTAGTAACAATGAGTTTGATTGTGCAATGCAGTGGTGCTGCAAATAGCTTTGCACCAGTGGGACACTAATGGAAGTCCAACAGCCACTTTCACGATGCCACTAAGTTTACTCAGTATTTGCTAGTATAATGGCTTAGTAACAATGAGTTTGAGTGTGCAATGCAGAGGTGCTGCAAATAGATTTGCACTAGTGGGACACTAATGGAAGTCCAACAGCCACTTTTAGGATGCCACAAAGTTTACTCAGTGTTTGCTAGTATAATGGCTTAGTAACAATGAGTTTGAGTGTGCAATGCAGTGGTGCTGCAAATAGCTTTGCACCAGTGGGACACTAATGGAAGTCCATCAGCCACTTTTAGGATGCCACTAAGTTTACTCAGTGTTTGCTAGTATAATGGCTTAGTAACAATGAGTTTGAGTGTGCAATGCAGAGGTGCTGCAAATAGATTTGCACTAGTTGGACACCTATGGAAGTCCATCTGCCACTTTTAGGATACCACTAAGTTTACTCAGTGTTTGCTAATATAATGGCTTAGTAACAATGAGTTTGAGTGTGCAATGCAGTGGTGCTGCAAATAGATTTGCACTAGTGGGACACTAATGGAAGTCCAACAGCCACTTTTAGAATGCCACTAAGTTTACTCAGTGTTTGCTAGTATAATGGCTTAGTAACAATGAGTTTGAGTGTGCAATGCAGACGTGCTGCAAATAGATTTGCACTAGTGGGACACTAATGGAAGTCCAACAGCCACTTTTAGGATCCCACTAAGTTTACTCAGTGTTTGCTAGTATAATGGCTTAGTTACAATGAGCTTGAGTGTGCAATGCAGTGGTGCTGCAAATAGCTTTGCACCAGTGGGAAACTAAGGGAAGGCCAACAGACACTTTTAGGATGCCACTAAGTTTACTCAGTATTTGCTAGTATAATGACTTAGTACCAATGAGTTTGAGTGTGCAATGCAGAGGTGCTGCATATAGATTTGCACTAGTGGGACACTAATGGAAGTCCAACAGCCAATTTTAAGATGCCACTAAGTTTACTCAGTGTTTGCAAGTAAGATGGCTTAGTAACAATAAGTTTGAGTGTGCAATGCAGAGGTGCTGCAAATAGATTTGCACTAGTTCGACACTAATAGAAGTACAACAGCCACTTTTATGATGCCACTAAGTTTACTCAGTGTTTGCTAGTATAATGGCTTAGTAATAATGAGCTTGAGTGGGCAATGCAGTGGTGCTGCAAATAGCTTTGCAGCAGTGGGACACTAATGGAAGTCCAACAGCCACTTTTAGGATGCCACTAAATTTAATCAGTGTTTGCTACTATAATTTCTTAGTAACAATGAGTTTGAGTGTGCAATCCAGAGGTGCTGCAAATAGATTTGCACTAGTGGGACATAATGGAAGTCCAACAGCCACTTTTAGGATGCCACTAAGTTTACTCAGTGTTTGCTAGTATAATGGCTTAGTAACAATGAGTTTGATTGTGCAATGCAGTGGTGCTGCAAATAGCTTTGCACCAGTGGGACACTAATGGAAGTCCAACAGCCACTTTCACGAAGCCACTAAGTTTACTCAGTATTTGCTAGTATAATGGCTTAGTAACAATGAGTTTGAGTGTGCAATGCAGAGGTGCTGCAAAAAGATTTGCACTAGTGGGACACTAATGGAAGTCCAACAGCCACTTTTAGGATGCCACAAACTTTACTCAGTGTTTGCAAGTATAATGGCTTAGTAACCATGAGTTTGAGTGTGCAATGCAGTGGTGCTACAAATAGATTTGCACTAGTGGGACACTAATGGAAGTCCAATAGCCACTTTTAGGATGCCACTAAGTTTACTCAGTGTGTGCTAGTATAATGGCTTAGTAACAATGAGTTTGAGTGTGCAATGCAGTGGTGCTGTAAATAGCTTTGCACCAGTGGGACAATAATGGAAGTCCAACAGCCACTTTTAGATTGCCACTAAGATTAATCAGTGTTTGCCTATATAATGGCTTAGTAACAATGAGTTTGAGTGTGCAATGCAGTGGTGCTACAAATAGATTTGCACTAGTGGGACACTAATGGAAGTCCAACAGCCACTTTTAGGATGCCACTTAGTTTACTCAGTGTTTGCTAGTATAATGGCTTAGTAACAATGAGTTTGAGTGTTCAATGCAGTGGTGCTGCAAATAGCTTTGCACCAGTGGGACACTAATGGAAGTCCAACAGCCACTTTTAGGATCCCACTAAGTTTACTCAGTGTTTGCTAGTATAGAGGCTTAGTAACAATGAGTTTGAGTGTGCAATGCAGAGGTGCTGCAAATAGATTTGCACTGGTTGGACACTAATGGAAGTCCAACAGCCACTTTTAGGATGCCACTATGTTTAATCAGTGTTTGCTAGTATAATGCCATATTAACAATGCAGAGGTGCTGCAAATAGATTTGCACTAGTGGGACACTAATGTAAGTCCACCAGCCACTTTTAGGATGCCACTAAGTTTACTTAGTGTTTGCTAGTATAATGGCTTAGTAACAATGAGTTTGAGTGTGCAATGCAGTGGTGCTGCAAATAGCTTTGTACCAGTGGGAAACTAATGGAAGTCCATCAGCCACTTTTAGGATGCCACTAAGTTTACTCAGTGTTTGCTAGTATAATGGCTTAGTAACAATGAGTTTGAGTGTGCAATGCAGAGGTGCTGCAAAAAGATTTGCACTAGTGGGACACTAATGGAAGTCCAACAGCCACTTTTAGGATGCCACAAACTTTACTCAGTGTTTGCAAGTATAATGGCTTAGTAACCATGAGTTTGAGTGTGCAATGCAGTGGTGCTACAAATAGATTTGCACTAGTGGGACACTAATGGAAGTCCAATAGCCACTTTTAGGATGCCACTAAGTTTACTCAGTGTGTGCTAGTATAATGGCTTTGTAACAATGAGTTTGAGTGTGCAATGCAGTGGTGCTGTAAATAGCTTTGCACCAGTGGGACAATAATGGAAGTCCAACAGCCACTTTTAGATTGCCACTAAGATTAATCAGTGTTTGCCTATATAATGGCTTAGTAACAATGAGTTTGAGTGTGCAATGCAGTGGTGCTACAAATAGATTTGCACTAGTGGGACACTAATGGAAGTCCAACAGCCACTTTTAGGATGCCACTTAGTTTACTCAGTGTTTGCTAGTATAATGGCTTAGTAACAATGAGTTTGAGTGTTCAATGCAGTGGTGCTGCAAATAGCTTTGCACCAGTGGGACACTAATGGAAGTCCAACAGCCACTTTTAGGATCCCACTAAGTTTACTCAGTGTTTGCTAGTATAGAGGCTTAGTAACAATGAGTTTGAGTGTGCAATGCAGAGGTGCTGCAAATAGATTTGCACTGGTTGGACACTAATGGAAGTCCAACAGCCACTTTTAGGATGCCACTATGTTTAATCAGTGTTTGCTAGTATAATGCCATATTAACAATGCAGAGGTGCTGCAAATAGATTTGCACTAGTGGGACACTAATGTAAGTCCACCAGCCACTTTTAGGATGCCACTAAGTTTACTTAGTGTTTGCTAGTATAATGGCTTAGTAACAATGAGTTTGAGTGTGCAATGCAGTGGTGCTGCAAATAGCTTTGTACCAGTGGGAAACTAATGGAAGTCCATCAGCCACTTTTAGGATGCCACTAAGTTTACTCAGTGTTTGCTAGTATAATGGCTTAGTAACAATGAGTTTGAGTGTGCAATGCAGAGGTGCTGCAAATAGATTTGCATTAGTGGGACACTAATGGAAGTCCAACAGCCACTTTTAGGTTGCCACTAACTTTAATCAGTGTTTGCTAGTATAATGGCTTAGTAATAATGAGTTTGAGTGTGCAATGCAGAGGTGCTGCAAATAGATTTGCACTAGTTGGACACTAATGGAAGTCCAACGGCCACTTTTAGGATTCCACTAAGTTTACTCAGTGTTTGCAAGTGTAATGGCTTAGTAACAATGAGTTTGAGTGTGCAATGCAGTGGTGCTGCAAATAGCTTTGCACCAGTAAAACACTAATGGAAGTCCAACAGCCACTTTTAGGATGCCACTATGTTTAATCAGTGTTTGCTAGTATAATGGCTTAGTAACAATGAGTTTGAGTGTGCAATGCAGAGGTGCTGCAAATAGATTTGCATTAGTGGGACACTAATGGAAAACCAACAGCCACTTTTAGAATGCCACTTAGTTTAATCAGTGTTTGCTAGTATAATGGCTTAGTAACAATGAGTTTGAGTGTGCAATGCAGAGGTGCTGCAAATAGATTTGCATTAGTGGGACACTAATGGAAAACCAACAGCCACTTTTAGAATGCCACTTAGTTTAATCAGTGTTTGCTAGTATAATGGCTTAGTAACAATGAGTTTGAGTGTGCAATGCAGAGGTGCTGCAAATAGATTTGCATTAGTGGGACACTAATGGAAAACCAACAGCCACTTTTAGAATGCCACTTAGTTTAATCAGTGTTTGCTAGTATAATGGCTTAGTAACAATGAGTTTGAGTGTGCAATGCAGAGGTGCTGCAAATAGATTTGCATTAGTGGGACACTAATGAAATTCCAACAGCCACTTTTAGAATGCCACTTAGTTTACTCAGTGTTTGCTAATATAATGGCTTAGTAACAATGAGTTTGAGTGTGCAATGCAGTGGTGCTGCAAATAGATTTGCACCAGTGGGACACTAATGGAAGTCCAACAGCCACTTTTAGGATACCACTAAGTTTACTCAGTGTTTGCTAGTATAGAGGCTTAGTAACAATGAGTTTGAGTGTGCAATGCAGAGGTGCTGCAAATAGATTTGCACTAGTTGGACACTCATGGAAGTCCAACAGCCACTTTTAGGATGCCACTAAGTTTAATCAGTGTTTGCTAGTATAATGGCATATTAACAATGCAGAGGTGCTGCAAATAGATTTGCACTAGTGGGACACTAATGGAAGTCCATCAGCTACTTTTAGGATGTCACTAAGTTTACTCAGTGTTTGCTAGTATAATGGCTTAGTAACAATGAGTTTGATTGTGCAATGCAGAGGTGCTGCAAATAGATTTGCACTAGTGGGACACTAATGGAAGTCCAACAGCCACTTTTAGGATGCCACTAAGTTTACTCAGTGTTTGCTAATATAATGGCTTAGTAACAATGAGTTTGAGTGTGCAATGCAGTGGTGCTGCAAATAGATTTGCACTAGTGGGGCACTAATGGAAGTCCAACAGCCACTTTTAGAATGCCACTAAGTTTACTCAGTGTTTGCTAGTATAATGGCTTAGTAACAATGAGTTTGAGTGTGTCTAATGCAGTGGTGCTGCAAATAGCTTTGCACCAGTGGGAAACTAAGGGAAGGCCAACAGACACTTTTAGGATGCCACTAAGTTTACTCAGTATTTGCTAGTATAATGGCTTAGTAACAATGAGTTTGAGTGTGCAATGCAGAGGTGCTGCAAATAGATTTGCACTAGTTGGACACTAATGGAAGTCCAACAGCCACTTTTAGGATGCCACTAAGTTTAATCAGTGTTTGCTAATATAATGGCTTAGTAATAATGAGTTTGAGTGTGCAATGCAGAGGTGCTGCAAATAGTTTTGCACCAGTGGGACACTAATGGCAGTCCAACGGCCACTTTTAGGATTCCACTAAGTTTACTCAGTGTTTGCTAGTGTAATGGCTTAGTAACAATGAGTTTGAGTGTGCAATGCAGTGATGCTGCAAATAGCTTTGCACCAGTGGGACACTAATGGAAGTCCCACAGCCACTTTTAGGATGCCACTAAGTTTAATCAGTGTTTGCTAGTATAATGGCTTAGTAATAATGAGTTTGAGTGTGCAATGCAGAGGTGCTGCAAATAGTTTTGCACCAGTGGGACACTAATGGCAGTCCAACGGCCACTTTTAGGATTCCACTAAGTTTACATAGTGTTTGCTAGTGTAATGGCTTAGTAACAATGAGTTTGAGTGTGCAATGCAGTGGTGCTGCAAATAGATTTGCACCAGTGGGACACTAATGGAAGTCCAACAGCCACTTTTAGGATGCCACTAAGTTTAATCAGTGTTTGCTAGTATAATGGCTTAGTAACAATGAGTTTGAGTGTGCAATGCAGAGGTGCTGCAAATAGATTTGCATTAGTGGGACTCTAATGGAAGTCCAACAGCCACTTTTAGGATGCCACTTAGTTTACTCAGTGTTTGCTAGTATAATGGATTAGTAACAATGAGTTTGAGTGTGCAATGCAGTGGTGCTGCAAATAGCTTTGCACCAGTGGGACACTAATGGAAGTCCAACAGCCACTTTTAGGATCCCACTAAGTTTACTCAGTGTTTGCTAGTATAGAGGCTTAGTAACAATGAGTTTGAGTATGCAATGCAGAGGTGCTGCAAAAAGATTTGCACTATTTGGACACTAATGGAAGTCCAACAGCCACTTTTAGGATGCCACTAAGTTTAATCAGTGTTTGCTAGTATAATGGCAAATAAACAATGCAGAGGTGCTGCAAATAGATTTGCACTAGTGGGACACTAATGGAAGTCCAACAGCCACTTTTAGGATGCCACTAAGTTTACTCAGTGTTTGCTAGTATAATGGCTTAGTAACAATGAGTTTGAGTGTGCAATGCAGAGGTGCTGCAAATAGATTTGCACTGGTTGGACACTAATGGAAGTCCAACAGCCACTTTTAGGATGCCACTAAGTTTAATCAGTGTTTGCTAGTATAATGGCATATTAACAATGCAGAGGTGCTGCAAATAGATTTGCACTAGTGGGACACTAATGGAAGTACAACAGCCACTTTTACGATGCCACTAAGTTTACTCAGTGTTTGCTAGTATAATGGCTTAGTAACAATAAGTTTGAGTGTGCAATGCAGAGGTGCTGCAAATAGATTTGCACTAGTGGGACACTAATGGAAGTCCATCAGCCACTTTTAGGATGCCACTAAGTTTACTCAGTGTTTGCTAGTATAATGGCTTAGTAACAATGAGTTTGAGTGTGCAATGCAGAGGTGCTGCAAATAGATTTGCATTAGTGGGACACTAATGGAAGTCCAACAGCCACTTTTAGGATGCCACTTAGTTTACTCAGTGTTTGCTAGTATAATGGCTTAGTTACAATGAGTTTGAGTGTGCAATGCAGTGGTGCTGCAAATAGCTTTGCACCAGTGGGACACTAATGGAAGTCCAACAGCCACTTTTAGGATCCCACTAAGTTTACTCAGTGTTTGCTAGTATAGAGGCTTAGTAACAATGAGTTTGAGTGTGCAATGAAGAGGTGCTGCAAATAGATTTGCACTGGTTGGACACTAATGGAAGTCCAACAGCCACTTTTAGGATGCCACTAAGTTTAATCAGTGTTTGCTAGTATAATGGCATATTAACAATGCAGAGGTGCTGCAAATAGATTTGCACTAGTGGGACACTAATGGAAGTCCAACAGCCACTTTTACGATGCCACTAAGTTTACTCAGTGTTTGCTAGTATAATGGCTTAGTAACAATGAGTTTGAGTGTGCAATGCAGAGGTGCTGCAAATAGATTTGCACTAGTGGGACACTAATGGAAGTCCAACAGCCACTTTTACGATGCCACTAAGTTTACTCAGTGTTGGCTAGTATAATGGCTTAGTAACAATGAGTTTGAGTGTGCAATGCAGTGGTGCTGCAAATAGATTTGCACTAGTGGGACACCAGTTGAAGTCCAACAGCCACTTTTAGGATGTCACTAAGTTTAATCAGTGTTTGTTAGTATAATGGCTTAGTAATAATGTGTTTGAGTGTGCAATGCAGAGGTGCAGCAAATAGATTTGCACCATGGGGACACTAATGGAAGTCCAACAGCCACTTTTAGGATGCCACTAAGTTTAATCAGTATTTTCTAGTATAATTGCTTAGTAACAATGAGTTTGAGTGTGCAATGCAGAGGTGCTGCAAATAGATTTGCACTAGTGGGACACTAATGGAAGTCCAACAACCACTTTTAGGATGCCACTAAGTTTACTCAGTGTTTGCTAGTATAATGCCTTAGTAACAAGGAATTTGAGTGTGTCTAATGCAGTGGTGCTGCAAATAGCTTTGCACAAGTGGGAAACTAAGGGAAGGCCAACAGACACTTTTAGGATGCCACTAAGTTTACTCAGTGTTTGCAAGTAAGATGGCTTAGTAACAATAAGTTTGAGTGTGCAATGCAGAGGTGCTGCAAATAGATTTGCACTAGTTGGACACTAATGGAAGTCCAACAGCCACTTTTAGGATGCCACTAAGTTTAAACAGTGTTTGCCAGTATAATGGCTTAGTAATAATGAGTTTGATTGTCCAATGCAGAGGTGCTGCAAATAGTTTTGCACCAGTGGGACACTAATGGCAGTCCAACAGACACTTTTAGGATTCCACTAAGTTTACTCAGTGTTTGCTAGTGTAATGGCTTAGTAACAATGAGTTTGAGTGTGCAATGCAGTGGTGCTGCAAATAGCTTTGCACCAGTGGGACACTAATGGAAGTCCAACAGCCACTTTTAGGATGCCACTAAGTTTAATCAGTGTTTGCTAGTATAATGGCTTAGTAACTATGAGTTTGAGTGTTAAATGCAGAGGTGCTGCAAATAGATTTGCATTAGTGGGACACTAATGGAAGTCCAACAGCCACTTATAGGATGCCACTTAGTTTACTCAGTGTTTGCTAGTATAATGGATTAGTAACAATGAGTTTGAGTGTGCAATGCAGTGGTGCTGCAAATAGCTTTGCACTAGTGGGACACTAATGGAAGTTTAACAGCCACTTTTAGGATCCCACTAAGTTTACTCAGTGTTTGCTAGTATAGAGGCTGAGTAACAATGAGTTTGAGTATGCAATGCAGAGGTGCTGCAAATAGATTTGCCCTATTTGGACACTAATGGAAGTCCAACAGCCACTTTTAGGATGCCACTAAGTTTACTCAGTGTTTGCTAGTATAATGGCTTAGTAACTATGAGTTTGAGTGTTAAATGCAGAGGTGCTGCAAATAGATTTGCATTAGTGGGACACTAATGGAAGTCCAACAGCCACTTTTAGGATGCCACTTAGTTTACTCAGTGTTTGCTAGTATAATGGATTAGTAACAATGAGTTTGAGTGTACAATGCAGTGGTGCTGCAAATAGCTTTGCACCAGTGGGACACTAATGGAAGTTTAACAGCCACTTTTAGGATCCCACTAAGTTTACTCAGTGTTTGCTAGTATAATGGCTTAGTAACAATGAGTTTGAGTGTGCAATGCAGAGGTGCTGCAAATAGATTTGCACTAGTGGGACATAATGGAAGTCCAACAGCCACTTTTAGGATGCCACTAAGTTTACTCAGTGTTTGCTAGTATAATGGCTTAGTAACAATGAGTTTGATTGTGCAATGCAGTGGTGCTGCAAATAGCTTTGCACCAGTGGGACGCTAATGGAAGTCCAACAGCCACTTTCACGATGCCACTAAGTTTACTCAGTATTTGCTAGTATAATGGCTTAGTAACAATGAGTTTGAGTGTGCAATGCAGAGGTGCTGCAAATAGATTTGCACTAGTGGGACACTAATGGAAGTCCAACAGCCACTTTTAGGATGCCACAAAGTTTACTCAGTGTTTGCTAGTATAATGGCTTAGTAACAATGAGTTTGAGTGTGCAATGCAGTGGTGCTGCAAATAGCTTTGCACCAGTGGGACACTAATGGAAGTCCATCAGCCACTTTTAGGATGCCACTAAGTTTACTCAGTGTTTGCTAGTATAATGGCTTAGTAACAATGAGTTTGAGTGTGCAATGCAGAGGTGCTGCAAATAGATTTGCACTAGTTGGACACCTATGGAAGTCCATCTGCCACTTTTAGGATACCACTAAGTTTACTCAGTGTTTGCTAATATAATGGCTTAGTAACAATGAGTTTGAGTGTGCAATGCAGTGGTGCTGCAAATAGATTTGCACTAGTGGGACACTAATGGAAGTCCAACAGCCACTTTTAGAATGCCACTAAGTTTACTCAGTGTTTGCTAGTATAATGGCTTAGTAACAATGAGTTTGAGTGTGCAATGCAGACGTGCTGCAAATAGATTTGCACTAGTGGGACACTAATGGAAGTCCAACAGCCACTTTTAGGATCCCACTAAGTTTACTCAGTGTTTGCTAGTATAATGGCTTAGTTACAATGAGCTTGAGTGTGCAATGCAGTGGTGCTGCAAATAGCTTTGCACCAGTGGGAAACTAAGGGAAGGCCAACAGACACTTTTAGGATGCCACTAAGTTTACTCAGTATTTGCTAGTATAATGACTTAGTACCAATGAGTTTGAGTGTGCAATGCAGAGGTGCTGCATATAGATTTGCACTAGTGGGACACTAATGGAAGTCCAACAGCCAATTTTAAGATGCCACTAAGTTTACTCAGTGTTTGCAAGTAAGATGGCTTAGTAACAATAAGTTTGAGTGTGCAATGCAGAGGTGCTGCAAATAGATTTGCACTAGTTCGACACTAATAGAAGTACAACAGCCACTTTTATGATGCCACTAAGTTTACTCAGTGTTTGCTAGTATAATGGCTTAGTAATAATGAGCTTGAGTGGGCAATGCAGTGGTGCTGCAAATAGCTTTGCAGCAGTGGGACACTAATGGAAGTCCAACAGCCACTTTTAGGATGCCACTAAATTTAATCAGTGTTTGCTACTATAATTTCTTAGTAACAATGAGTTTGAGTGTGCAATCCAGAGGTGCTGCAAATAGATTTGCACTAGTGGGACATAATGGAAGTCCAACAGCCACTTTTAGGATGCCACTAAGTTTACTCAGTGTTTGCTAGTATAATGGCTTAGTAACAATGAGTTTGATTGTGCAATGCAGTGGTGCTGCAAATAGCTTTGCACCAGTGGGACACTAATGGAAGTCCAACAGCCACTTTCACGAAGCCACTAAGTTTACTCAGTATTTGCTAGTATAATGGCTTAGTAACAATGAGTTTGAGTGTGCAATGCAGAGGTGCTGCAAAAAGATTTGCACTAGTGGGACACTAATGGAAGTCCAACAGCCACTTTTAGGATGCCACAAACTTTACTCAGTGTTTGCAAGTATAATGGCTTAGTAACCATGAGTTTGAGTGTGCAATGCAGTGGTGCTACAAATAGATTTGCACTAGTGGGACACTAATGGAAGTCCAATAGCCACTTTTAGGATGCCACTAAGTTTACTCAGTGTGTGCTAGTATAATGGCTTAGTAACAATGAGTTTGAGTGTGCAATGCAGTGGTGCTGTAAATAGCTTTGCACCAGTGGGACAATAATGGAAGTCCAACAGCCACTTTTAGATTGCCACTAAGATTAATCAGTGTTTGCCTATATAATGGCTTAGTAACAATGAGTTTGAGTGTGCAATGCAGTGGTGCTACAAATAGATTTGCACTAGTGGGACACTAATGGAAGTCCAACAGCCACTTTTAGGATGCCACTTAGTTTACTCAGTGTTTGCTAGTATAATGGCTTAGTAACAATGAGTTTGAGTGTTCAATGCAGTGGTGCTGCAAATAGCTTTGCACCAGTGGGACACTAATGGAAGTCCAACAGCCACTTTTAGGATCCCACTAAGTTTACTCAGTGTTTGCTAGTATAGAGGCTTAGTAACAATGAGTTTGAGTGTGCAATGCAGAGGTGCTGCAAATAGATTTGCACTGGTTGGACACTAATGGAAGTCCAACAGCCACTTTTAGGATGCCACTATGTTTAATCAGTGTTTGCTAGTATAATGCCATATTAACAATGCAGAGGTGCTGCAAATAGATTTGCACTAGTGGGACACTAATGTAAGTCCACCAGCCACTTTTAGGATGCCACTAAGTTTACTTAGTGTTTGCTAGTATAATGGCTTAGTAACAATGAGTTTGAGTGTGCAATGCAGTGGTGCTGCAAATAGCTTTGTACCAGTGGGAAACTAATGGAAGTCCATCAGCCACTTTTAGGATGCCACTAAGTTTACTCAGTGTTTGCTAGTATAATGGCTTAGTAACAATGAGTTTGAGTGTGCAATGCAGAGGTGCTGCAAATAGATTTGCATTAGTGGGACACTAATGGAAGTCCAACAGCCACTTTTAGGTTGCCACTAACTTTAATCAGTGTTTGCTAGTATAATGGCTTAGTAATAATGAGTTTGAGTGTGCAATGCAGAGGTGCTGCAAATAGATTTGCACTAGTTGGACACTAATGGAAGTCCAACGGCCACTTTTAGGATTCCACTAAGTTTACTCAGTGTTTGCTAGTGTAATGGCTTAGTAACAATGAGTTTGAGTGTGCAATGCAGTGGTGCTGCAAATAGCTTTGCACCAGTAAAACACTAATGGAAGTCCAACAGCCACTTTTAGGATGCCACTATGTTTAATCAGTGTTTGCTAGTATAATGGCTTAGTAACAATGAGTTTGAGTGTGCAATGCAGAGGTGCTGCAAATAGATTTGCATTAGTGGGACACTAATGGAAAACCAACAGCCACTTTTAGAATGCCACTTAGTTTAATCAGTGTTTGCTAGTATAATGGCTTAGTAACAATGAGTTTGAGTGTGCAATGCAGAGGTGCTGCAAATAGATTTGCATTAGTGGGACACTAATGAAATTCCAACAGCCACTTTTAGAATGCCACTTAGTTTACTCAGTGTTTGCTAATATAATGGCTTAGTAACAATGAGTTTGAGTGTGCAATGCAGTGGTGCTGCAAATAGATTTGCACCAGTGGGACACTAATGGAAGTCCAACAGCCACTTTTAGGATACCACTAAGTTTACTCAGTGTTTGCTAGTATAGAGGCTTAGTAACAATGAGTTTGAGTGTGCAATGCAGAGGTGCTGCAAATAGATTTGCACTAGTTGGACACTCATGGAAGTCCAACAGCCACTTTTAGGATGCCACTAAGTTTAATCAGTGTTTGCTAGTATAATGGCATATTA